>NC_060126.1:397517620-397820651 GCF_021461395.2 Schistocerca americana | reverse complement strand
GTGAAATTGGTAGCTGATTATTTCCAGACGTATCAGCAAATGGGAAATCTACACTACTAATTAGAAAACTCTATAATTCGGGGTAACGAACATACTGATTACTACCAGTTTATTAGAAGTTCATTTTACTCATATATATTTCGAAATCGGAGTATTAACTGCCAGATACATCTACAGCATCTACATCTACATGGATACTCTGCAAATCACACATAACTGCCTGTCAGAGAGTTCATCGAACCATCTTCACAATAATTCTCTATTATACCACTCTCGAATAGCGCGCGGGAAAATCGAATGCCTATATCTTTCCGTGCGGGCTCTGATTTCCCTTATTTAATTATGACGACCGTTTCTCCCTATGTAGGGCGACATAAACAAAATATTTTCGCATTCGGAGGAGAAAGTTAGTTATTGAAATTTCGGGAGAAGATTCATCCGCAACGAAAAATGTCTTTGTTTTCATGATGCCCCGCCCAAATCCTGTATTATTCCCGTGACACTCTCTCCCTACTTCTCAATAATACAAAACGTGCTGCTCTTCTTTGAACTTTTCTGTATAGTAAGGATCCCACACCGCACAGCAGTACTCCAAAAGTGGACGGACAAGGCTAGTGTAGGCAGTCTCTTTAGCAGATCTGTTGCATCTTCTAAGTCTCACACTTTTTATTGTTTAGGTCAGCTGCCAATTTTCGCTCCATGCACATATCTTTTCTAAATAGTCTTGCAATTTGTTTTGGTTTTCTGATGACTTTACTAGGAGGTAAACGATAGCGTCATCTGCAAACAACCTAAGACGGCTGCTCATATTGTCTCCTAAAACGTTTGTATACAGGGTGTCCCAGCTATCTTGTCCACCCAAAATATCTCTGGAACAATAACAGCTATTGGAAAACGACTTTCACCGGCATCAATGTAGGGCTGAGGCCCATGAATGTACATATTTGGAAACATTCTAAAACGAAAGCATATGTGTTTTTTAACACAAACTTATGTTTTTTTAAATGGACCTCCTATATTTTTTCTTCAGCAATCCATAGCATGACAAAGCACATACACAATGGCATTGATTGCATCGCAATATTCCCATTATATCCCGAGATATTGAGACGCGAAGTTGACGCTTGAAACACCCGACAGGCGCTGCTAGCGCACGTCCTGAGGCTCAGGACGTTAATGCAGGATGGCAGAAGACCGTATTATTCGTTTCGGACCTCTTGATAAGTATGGACGTGTGATTACGCATGTCAATCACATAGCGATTACGGGCAGCATGGGGTTCACGCCTGAGCCTCAGGACGTGCGCTAGCAGCGCGTGTCGGGTGTTTCAAGCGTCAACTTCGCGTCTCAATATCTCGGGATGTAATGGGAATATTGCGATGCAATCAACGCCATTGTGTATTTGCTTTGTCATGCTATGGATTGCTGAAGAAAAAATATAGGAGGTCCATTTAAAAAAACGTAAGTTTGTGTTAAAAAAACACATATGCTTTCGTTTTAGAATGTTTCCAAATATGTACATTCATGGGTCTCAGCCCTACATTGATACTGGCGAAAGTCGTTTTCCAATAGCTGTTATTGTTCCAGAGATATTTTGGGTGGACAAGATAGCTGGGACACCCTGTATATAAGCAGTAGCAAAGGGCTTATAACACTACCTTGGGGAACACCAGAAATCACTTCTGCTTTACTCGATGACTTTCTATCAGTTACTACGAACTGTCTTCTCTCTGACAGGAAATCACGAATCCAGTCACACAGTTGAGACGATATTTCATAAGCTCGCAATTTCACTACAAGTCGCTTGTGAGATACAAGGTCAAAAGCCTTCTGGATATCTAGAAATACGGAATCAATTTGAAATACCTTGTCAATAGCATTCAACACTTCGCGCGAGTAAAGACTTGTGTTTCACAAGAACGATGTTTTGTGAATTCGTGTTGACTATGTGTCAATAGGCTGTTCTGTTCGAGGTCATTAATAATGTTCGAACACAATATGTGTTCCAAAATCCTGCTGCATATAGACATTAATGGTATTGGCCAGTAATTTAATGGATTACTCCTGTTGCCTTTCTTGAATATCTGTGTGGCCTGTGCAACTTTCCAGTTTTTGGGTACGGATCGTTCGTCGAGCGAGCGGTTTTATATGTTTGTTAATCATGGAGCTGCTGCACCAGAATACTCTGGAAGGAACCTAATTGGTATACAGTCTGCACCGCCGAAAGATTTGTGTTTATTAAGTGATTTAAGTTGCTCCACTGTCCCGAGGATGTCTACTTCTAAGTTACGCATGTTGACAGCTGTTCTCCTTTCGAATTCTGGAATATTTACTTCCTCTTCTTTGGTGAACGAATTTCGGAAGGCTGTGTTTAGTAACTTTGCTTTAGCAACACTGTCATCAATTAGTATTTCCATTGGTATCGCGCAGAGAAGGCATTGATTGTGTCTTGCCGCTAGCAAACTTTACATACAAACGATCAGAATCTCTTTGGGTTTTCTACCAGGTTTCGAGACAAGGCTTCGTTACGGTAGCTATTATAAGCATCTCGCTTTGAAGTCCGCACTAAATTTTAGCATTCGTAAAAGATCACCAATCTAGGAGATTTTGCGTCCGTTTAAATTTGGAATGTTTTTTTTTCTTTTTTTTTTTTTTTGCAACATCTAACAGTGTTCTGACTTGTTTCGTGTAGCATGGGGGATCAGCTCCGTCGTTTGATAATTTATTTGGTGTAAATCTCACAACTGCTGTCGATACTACTTCCTTGAATTCAAGCTACATTTGGTCTACACAAACATTGTTAATTTGGTACGAGTGGAGATCGTCTCTCAGGAAAGCGTCATGCGAATATTTAACTGCTTTTTTGAAGGATATATTTTTCGTTTATTTTTGGAGGATTTGGGAGTTATGGCATTCAGTGTCGCTAGGACAACCCGGTGTTCACTAATTCTTTTATCTGTTTTGATGTTCGTTATTAGCTCAGGACTGTTTGTTGCTAAGAGGTGAAGTGTGTTTTCACAACCGTTTACTGTTCGAGTGGGCTCATGAACTTATTAGTCGAAATAATTTTCAGAGAATGCGTTTAGCACAATTTCGGATGATGTTTTATGCGTACCTCCGGATTTAAACATATATTTTTTTTAACATTTCTAGGGTAAAATGAAGACACCACTAACCATAATTTTATGTGACGGGTACGTGTTTGAAATTAGAATCAAGTTTTCTTTGAACCTTTCAGCAGTTGTATAATCTGAGTTGAGAGGTCAGTAAAAGGATGCAATTATTATTCTATTCCGGCTGCCAAGAATGTCCACTACTCATATGAACTCAGAGGAAATATCTGAATCAGTTTTGCTACAAGATAAACTACTTCTAACAGCGACAAACATGGCACCGCCAACTGTATTTAGCCTATCTTTTCTGAATACCGTTAGGGCCTTCGCAAAAGTTTCGGCTTCAGCGTAATAATTAAGCAAACTTCAGCACATTTTTTATTGGTAAGGCTACATAATGAACCAATGAGACTACGTTTGAAACATGTGGATTTATTTATCGATGTATCAGTGAAAATCCTCATGGGTTGAGAAGTTCCGCATTATGCAAGACACCTTTTTCTGTTTTGTTTCACCTATACATGTTTCAGCACTTTTGTGCTATCATCAGTGGGTTCAATTTCTATTTTTAACTTACATGATGTTATTGTCCACGAACACAACAAGAAGAACTGCACCACAAGACGAAAATTCTCATGAAATTCAAGAACATGAATGTGGCTCTCCTTAGGTGAATCTCTGGTCAACTGTAACCCCCACTGTGGATGCGGACGTGTACTTCACGATGTTGCAAGAATATCTCATTGACGTAATTCCGCTACATCTGACACTTGAGTTTCTTCTACCAAGATGGCATATCAACGCATTAATGCACGCACCAATCGTAGAGATCTTGACCGAACATTCTCCACAAGATTCTTCGGTCTTGGTTAACCATTATGCTGGCCTCCACAATTACCGGACGTGATTTTTGGTTATAGGACTATGTATACAAATGGAAAGTTAAATCAGTGATTTGAAAGATGGAATACGAGAAAAGATATTATCCATTACCCAAGAAATGTGTCTATAGGGCTTTGCAAGCTACGGTAGATAATTGGTTTCTACATGATATACATGAAGGAAAACAAGTTGAGACCACTTTGTCACTTACAAATTTTGGTAACTTTCATTTAAATACACATTTCATGACGAGAGACATATCTATCATTTCAATGGTAAGAGAATTTCGAATCATTCTGTATGTCTAGAATCTTTCAGTTACTTTTCAGGTACTGTGTTCCATGAATTCTGGCAAGAAGAACACTCAGGGACTAAAATTAAGAAAAAAAATATACTACTGGCCATTAAAATTGCTACACCAAGAAGAAATGCAGATGATAAACGGGTATTCATTGGACAAATATATTATACTAGAACTGTCATGTGATTACATTTTCACGCAATTTGGGTGCATAGATCCTGAGAAATCAGTACCCAGAACAACCACCTCTGACCGTAATAACGCCCATGATACGCCTGGACATTAAGTCAAACAGAGCTTGGATGGCGTGTACACGTACAGCTGCCCAAGCAGCTTCAACACGATACCATAGTTCATCAAGAGTAAAGTCTGGCGTACTGCGACGAGCCAGTTGCTCCGCCACCATTGACCAAACGTTTTCAGTTGGTGAAAGATCTGGCGATTGTGCTGGCCAGGGCAGCAGTCGAACATTTTCTGAGAAAGGCCCGTACAGGACCTGCAACATGCGGTCGTGCATCATGCTGCTGAAATGTAGGGTTTCGCAGGGATCGAATCAAGGGTAGAGCCACGGGTCGTAACACATTTGAAATGTAACGTCCACTGTTCAAAGTGCCGTCAATGCGAACAAGAGGTGACCGAGACGTGTAACCAATGGCACCCCGTACCATCACGCCGGGTGATACGCCAGTATGGCGATGACGAATACGCGCTTCCAATGTGCGTTCACCGCGATGTCGCCAAATACGGATGCGACCATCATGATGCTGTAAACAGAGCCTGGATTCATCCGAAAAAATGACGTTTTGCCTTTCGTGCACTCAGGTTCGTCGTTGAGTACACCATTGCAGGCGCTCCTGTCTGTGATGCAGCGTCAAGGGTAAATGCAGCCATGGTCTCTGAGCTGATAGTCCATGCTGCTGCAAACGGCGTCGAACTGTTCGTGCAGATAGTTGTTGTCTTGCAAACGTCCCCATCTGTTGAGTCACGGATCGAGACGTGGCTGCACGATCCGTTACAGCCATGCGGATAAGATGCCTGTCATCTCGACTGTTAGTGATGCGAGGCCGTTGGGATCCAGCACGGCGTTCCATATTACCCTGCTGAACCCACCGATTCCATATTCTGCTGTCATTGGATCTCGACCAACGCGAGCAGCAATGTCGCGATATGATAAACCGCAATCGCGATTGTCTACGATCCGACCTTTATCAAAGTCGGAAACATGATGGTACGCATTTCTCCTCCCTACACGGGGCATCACAAAAACATTTCACCAGGCAACGCCGGTCAACTGATGTTTGTGTATGAGAAATCGGTTGGAAATTTTCCTCACGTCAGCACGTTGTAGGTGTCGCCACCGGCGCTAACCTTGTGTGAATGGTCTGAAAAGCTAATCATTTTCATATCGCAGCATCTTCTACCTGTCGGTTAAATTTCTCGTCTGTAGCACGTCATCTTTGTGGTGTAGCAATTTTAATGGCCAGTAGTGTATATTGGGGCTATAACGTAAAACCTTGTCACTTCGTTCGTGACATTTCTGACATGAGTGAAATCCCCTGGAACATGGAACTATTGATGATAGAGCGACTGGATCTCGTCAACACAGTTAAAAAGCTGCCTAACAGATATGTAATCTGCAGTGTAAATAATTCATTAGTGGCTGTGTGGATGTTGCGAGCCGCGGCTTACCTGGGGTGAGGAAGAAGGGCTCGGCCTTGTGCAGGTACGGGTGTGGGTGCAGGTAGGCTGCCGGCAGCAGAGGGTAGCCGGGATCCATCACGCCCGCGCCACGGCTCAGCGTCGGGCCCATGCTGCCCACCTGCGGCACCAAAACACCCAGCGTCACCAGGGCCCAATCTCCCAGTCTACGACACCACACCAGTCAGCTCCAGCTGGTCTAAGGCTGGCCCTGGACCACCAGTCTGCTACTGCAAACCATTCAGCTTCATCAGGCATAACACTGGGCGCACCCTTAGACGTGCAACACCAAATCACACGGCTCCAGTTGGCATAGTAGTTGGCCCATTTCATCAACCTGCATCACGACACCACTCAGCTCCAACTGACGTAATGTTTGGCTCCTAATGCCATCCTGCGACACCAAACCACTCAGATTCGTCAGCCGCTGCAACACCAGACCACTCACCTCCATCCAGCATAGCAAGCTGCCCATGTCAACAGTCTGCAACACCACGAAATTCACCTGTAAATGTAAAATGCTGGGGCTGTACTACAAAGCTGAAAATACGAACTACTCAGATTTGTCAGGCATAATGTTGGAGCCAAATTACCAACCTGTAATACAAAACCACGCAGCACTATCTGGTATAGCAATGGAACTCCTTACAGGCGTAACACTTAAGTCGTATTATGAACTGCAACGTCAAACCACACAGCTTCATCTGGTGTAGAAGAGAACACGTAATGGCAATCTACAGCACCGAAACACCTCGACTCCAATCGGCTTAGCATAATACGTTTCTTTTCGTCCCACCCAATGAGCTTCTGCGGCGTCTGGCGTTGTCCGACTAGCGGCCACGGCCAGAGCCCATCTACTCTACATCTACATGGTTACTCTACAATTCACATTTAAATGCCTGGCAGAGGGTTCATCGAACCATTTTCATACCACTTCTCTACCACTCCACTCTCGAATGGCGCGTGGGAAAAAGGAACACCTAAATCTTTCTGTTCGAGCTCTGATTTCTCTTATTTCATTATGATGATCATTTCTCCCTACGTAGGTGGGTGTAAACAAAATATTTTCGCAGTTGGAAGAGAAAGTTGGTGATTGAAATTTCGTAAATAGATCTCGCCGCAAAGAAAACCGCCTTTGTTTCAGTGACTGCCACGCCAACTCGCGTATCATATCAGTGACAGTATCACCCCTATTACGGCGCGATAACACGAAACGAACTGTCCTCCTTTGCACTTTATCGATGTCCTCCGTCAGTCCTACCTGGTAAAGATCCCACACCGCGCAGCAATAGTCCAGCAGAGGACGGACAAGTGTAATGTAGGCTGTCTCTTCAGTGGGTTTGTCGCATCTTCTAAGTGTTCTGCCAACAAAGTGCAGTCTTTGTTTTCTCCTTCCCGAGAATATTATCTATGTGGTCTTTCCAATTTAACTTGCTCGTAATTTTAATTCCTAGGTAATTAGTCGAATTGACAGTCCTTAGATTTGTGCGATTTATCGTATACCCAAAATTTATCGGCCAACTTTTAGTACCCATGTGGATGACCTCGCACTTTTCTTTGTTTAGTGTTCTTCGTATCCTGGGGTGTGCGAGACAAATCACATGATGAATTGTTCTGGAAGCTTACTCCGAAACATTTGTTGGTGGACCTGTATAATTTCTGTGCACTGCTAAAAATATACTATCAAGCCAAATAAGAATCGCCAGTCTCATTTTGAGTCACGAAACAGGTCTACAATAGTCAATTCTTCCATTTCACTAATCAATGCCCTGTAGTTATCCGACAACTTTCAAAAAATTCCCCAATCGAACCACTGGATAGGACAGCGAACACTGTACTCAGCAAGTTCACGATCAATAACAATATCCTACGATCGTCTCTGTAAGCAACAGGGTCACAGTTGAGCGACAAACAGGAGAAGGCGGTACACAACAATTCCATACTTGGTTCAAATGGCTCTGAGCACTATGGGACTCAACTGCTGAGGTCATTAGTCCCCTAGAACTTAGAACTAGTTAAACCTAACTAACCTAAGGACATCACAAACATCCATGCCCGAGGCAGGATTCGAACCTGCGACCGTAGCGGTCTTGCGGTTCCAGACTGCAGCGCCTTTAACCGCACGGCCACTTCGGCCGGCTAATTCCATACTTCAAATCTCCATTGGAGCAATACTCAATTTATTATCTTCCAATAAGCGCCGCCAAATCTGATTCGTTCATTAGAAAACACACCTCCAACTAATTTTTTGCTCAACACTCGGCTAGATGGCCTCTTATTACAGAGTCTGTATACGGTCGCTAATCACCAGCAACTAACTGCCTTGAAAACAGGCATTTGACTAAGCCAGTTCACATACCCGTCCACGGGATCGGCCTTCCCAAGTCTTTCTGAACTTCCCACACAGAGAGAACAGCTTTATTGATCGCTGACTACTAACTCCCAAAACACACACTGCCACACTACCTCCGCGGCAGAGAGCTCAAAACGTGTCTCCTACACTCCAAATGAGCTGTTGGTTGACTGATCGATTTCGCCCAATCCCTGTCTCTCCACGAAATTATTTTAAAATGCAGGTTGCTGTGTTGGCAGAAGAGCCAACACCGTGTTGCTAGAGGGGGCCGAAATGCACGCGTTTAATCACACGCAGACTGGCGTAAGGTCTGGAACAGGTCAGAGAGTTGTGTCTAATAAAAAAGGTACGTAGCTGGTAGAATACTTAACTTTAATCCATAATTGGTGTACATCGCTCTTGACGGTACATTAATAAGAAGCTCAATATAAACTAGTAATGGCGCCTTGCTAGGTCGTAGCAAATGACGTAGCTGAAGGCTATGCTAACTATCGTCTCGGCAAATGAGAGCGTATTTGTCAGTGTAGCATCGCTAGCAAAGTCGGCTGTACAACTGGGGCGAGTGCTAGGAAGTCTCTCTAGACCTGCCGTGTGGCGGCGCTCGGTCTGCAATCACTGACAGTGGCGACACGCGGGTCCGACGTATACTAATCGACCGCGGCCGATTTAAAGGCTACCACCAAGCAAGTGTGGTGTCTGGCGGTGACACCACGCAGGTGTTTGCGCCAATCTTGAAGGTTGTATCAGCGCTGTCATGGACGCTATAAAAATACATGGACGTCACATGCTGTGTGGTGAATACTTTCTTTAATTACTTGTTTCCTTTTATACATTATCATCAGATTAACCAAGGTTTGGGTGAACACGTCGTACATAGGTATGCAGCCATCAATGGGAAATACACGTCAAATTTGGTGTGAGGCGAAAACGGCCGGCCGGTGTGGCCGAGGGGTTCTAGGCGCTTCAGTCTGGAACAGCGCGAACTCTACGGTCGCAGGTTCGAATCCTGCCTCGGGCATGGCTGTGTGTGATGTCTTTAGGTTAGTTAGGTTTAAGCAGTTCTAAGTTCTAGGGGACTGATGACCTCAGATGTTAAGTCCCATAGTGCACAGAGCTATTTGAACCATTTTAGAGGCGAAAACGTAGTTTATCAAGTTACGTACCACGGAGAAATATGTTGAAAAGTGTCTCCGCTATCATCAGAAGTTTCTGGAAACGCCATGTCGTGGTACTAAAGCACATGCAAAAGTTTTGTGCACGTAAAATACTGCCACAGGTGTAAAATTAGTTTTGTGTTATCTCAATTTCACGTAAGTAAACAATCAAAATTTTACTGACTCTTAACATTCTTTTCATATGAGTCACATACTCTTCTGTGACAGGGGAAATAAGGGAACAAGCGTGAAAGTTTTCCTATCGGAGCACAAAAATTGCTAATATGCTCCTTTTTAAAAGACTCTGAGTGTCAAGTTGGGGTATTAGCCGCATCAGTAGCTTTAAAAATGTTCCCAGAAACTGTCATGCGCACATATTCGCGAATTTTTATGTTGAGAGAGAAGGAGAAGTGGCAGTGGGAAAGAAGCAGAAAGTAATAAACACTGGAAGTTAGCAGAGATTGGTTGTAGTACAGAAAAAAGTGAAGGAGATAATCGCAGAGTGAGAGAAAGGGGGCAGCGGAATATAGTTGACAGTGATAGAACAGCGCTAGGAAAAAAATAAAGGATATAATGCCAGTGGGAGAGGAATAAAGAGAAAGCGGAAATGGATGGGAGCCAGTGACAACGAGGTACAGACTCTATGACAATGACAGAGCGGAAGAGAGAGATAGTGACAATGAGAAGAGACAGAAGTTGTTGAAATGAATGAATGTGACATCAACAGTAAGAGAGAGGAAGAGGGAAACAGCGATAGTATTAGGGTAGAACGAAGGAGGCAGTGGCTGCGAGACAGGGGATGGCAACATTTAGAGAGACAAAGAGATTATGATAGCGAAATGGGCTGAATAAGTGAGCGAGATGCGAAAATGGGAGTGGATGGGTATGAGCGACTTGCAGAGTTTAATTAGCGGGTGTGAGGGAGTGACCGGGGAGCTTGTAGGAGTGAGAGGTGAGTTGCATGTTAAAAAGAGCGCGAGTATGTTTGAAAGCCAAAGATTTTAAAGGTGCTGAGGAAGGTAGAATGAGGCAGTTGGTACCCCACTTCTCCGACAGCCTTTTAAAATGGATTTTATTCGCGTTTTTTGTGCTCTGATACGGGAGTTTTTCCGCTGGTAAAACATTTCTACGACCTGTTCTGCAATGCTGTTCATCGTTCTACGACTATTATCGAGCGTGTTAATACATCATCCTCATAAATTAAGGAAAATGCTGATACATGGTGAAACAACGCTCTAGTGGGCGGTTTGCGGGTTTAAATCACCTCGGGGTACGACAATGCGGTGCATTTGACCTGCAGTCGTCGCACGGTGGCGCTGGCAGCAGTCCACATACGCAGAGGTGTGTTGGTGCATGTCAGAGTACGGTGCAGCGAGTAAGTGTGCAGACGTTTTCAGACGCGCTAATGGAGACTGTGTGTTGAAAATGGCTCAAAGAACACATATTGATGACGTTATGAGGGGTAGAATACTAGGGTGACTGGAGGTTTAACACAGCAGGTCGTAGCACGGGCCCTCCGTGTGCCGCAAAGTATGATCTCAAAATTATGGCAACGATTCCAGAAAACAGCAAACGTATCTATGCGCAACAGTACGGGACGTCCACAGCGTACAACACCACAAGAAGACCGATATCTCCCACGCCCGGGTTCCCGGGTTCGATTCCCGGCGGGGTCAGGGATTTTCTCTGCCTCGTGATGGCTGGGTGTTGTGTGCTGTCCTTAGGTTAGTTAGGTTTAAGTAGTTCTAAGTTCTAGGGGACTGATGACCATAGATGTTAAGTCCCATAGTACTCAGAGCCATTTGAACCATTTTTGAAGACCGATATCTCAGCATCAGTGCTCGCAGACGGCCACGGAGTACTGCAGGTAGCCTTGCTCGGAACCTTACCGCAGCCACTGAACAGTTGTCTCCAGACACACAGTCCACAGACGACTGAACAGACATGGTATATTCGCCCGGAGACCTGCAAGGTGCATTCCACTGACCACTGGTCACAGGAGAGCCCATAAAGCCTGGTGTCAAGAACGCAGTACATGGTCATTGGAACAATGGTCCTAGGTTATGTTCACGGACGAGTCCAGGTATAGTCTGAACAGTGATTCTAGCCGGGTTTTCATCTGGCGTGAACCAGGAACCAGATACCAACCCCTTTATGCCCTTGAAAGGGACCTGTTTGGAGGTCGTACTTTGAATGTGTGGGGTGGGATTGTGATTGGTGTACGTACACCTCTGTATGTCTTTGACAGAGGAACTGTAACAGGTCAAGAGTATCGGGACGTCATTTTGCACCAGTATGTTCGCCTTTTCAGGGGTGCAGTGGGTTCCACCTTCCTCCTGATGGATGATAACGCACGGCGCCACCGAGCTGCCATCGTGGAGTATCGGGCGAATGGAGTGGCCTGCCTGTTCTCCAGACCTAAACCCCATCGAGCACGTCTGGGATGCTCTCGGTCGAAGCATCACTGCACGTCTTCAAACCCCTAGGACACTTCAGGAGCTCCGACAGGCACTGGTGCAAGAATGGGAGGGTATACCCCAGCAGCTGCTCGACCACCTGATCCAGAGTATGCCAACCCGTTGTGTGGCCTGTGTACGTGTGCTTGGTGATCATATCCCATATTGATTCGGGGTACATGCACAGGAAACAGTTGCGTTTTGTAGCACATGTGTTTCGGGACGGTTTTCTCAACTTATCACCAATACCGTGGACTTGGAGATTGTGTCGTTAGCGCCAGTTTTGTGTAGTCCCACGTTGTGTGGCACCACATTCGGCAGTTATCTTTAATTTATGAGCATGTGTGTACAACTTCGTGACTGGATCCTTTACTCGGCGCGAGACAGTTACGGAGATGCTCAACAAACTTCAGTGGCATATGCTACAAGAGATGCGCTGTGTATCATCGAGAGGCTGACTATTACAATTTCGAGAAGATATGTACGTTCGGCCAAGAATCAGTCGATATATTATTTCCTCCGAAATTCGTCTTGTGAAATTATCACGAGAAAATCAGAGAAATTAGACGCCATACGGAGCTTTACCGATAAACAATCTTCTCGTGCTGCATCCATGAGTAGATGAGGGAAGGGGAATCAGATAGCGGTACAAGAAATACTGCCCGCCACAACCGTAATATGGCGTGCGGGGTACAGAAGTATTTAAAAAAAATAAAAAAAAAGAAAGAAAAGAAAAGAAAAGAAAAGAAAGGACCTCGAAGGCGCACCTTTTCTGTTGCTGCAGCATTATCGAGGACGCAGCAGTGGCGGAACAGAGGCTGTCAATTTATAACCCTCAGTAATTTTGATTCACGCTGCACCAAAAGTTCGCGTTAATTTTAGTATTAGTGGGGACATACGACTCGTACTATCCTGCAACACTGGACCACGCAGCTTCAGGCTGCTGCAGGCGAATATTGATTACATCAGACAGGTCGTCTTCTTTTCGTGCTGCAATGAGCTCATTGTGCCAAATTACTACGAGGGCATGCTGAAAGATAATGCCTCCGAACTTTTTATTCTGTTCTCAGTATCAGTTGAGTTATTACATGTCACGCATCTTGCTCGGCCGACTTTTCCGCTTTCCTGACGCAGGCTGCAGCCCTCTGCCTCTAGATGGCTCCTCTCTCCTTCAGCTGTCATCGGTCATCCTCCACACAGTCCCGACTTGGCCCCATCCGATTTTCATCCGTTTCCAAAACCCAACACCGTCGAGAACTTCACTTTGATAGTGATGAAGCCTTGCAAACATGTGTATGAGGTTGTGGCTCCGTCAACAAGGTCAAACGTTCTACATTGCGATGCCAACAAACTGGTCTCTCGTTGGGAGAAATGTGTTCGTCGCTAGGGTGGCTATGTTGAGAAATAAATATGTAGACATGAAGGATAGAAATGTAGAATATTAATAAAGTTAATAACTGTATGAGAATTCACATAAAATATTCGGAGACATTAGTTTTCAGCATGCACTCATATACTGAATGCTACATGCTTGTTTGGTGAAGAAGTGAGCCCATATTGCATCATGAAAGAGATCTTCGTCTTCTGGCATACTGACTATCAGATTCTGCCAACCAGTTACAAGGGATATTCGGAAAGTAAGGAAGAATAGGTCGCGGAATGGAAACCACAGTGAAAGTCAAAACTGTTTTATTTGCAACAGTTAGCTACAACTTCCAGCTACTTATCTCCATAGTCGCCGATGCGACTTAGACGTTTGTCGTAGCGTTGTACCAATTGTCCGCCAATTCTCTACGCTGGTCTACAGCTCGTTGTCGCTGCCAAAATGTTGTCTTCATATCCAGCGGTTCATGTGAGCAGAGATGAAACTCTGAGGGGGGGGGGGGGGAGACAATTAAGGGCTGTATTCTGGGTAATCAAACACTTCCAATTGAAAACGATGCAGGAGCATCTTCATTGCCCCTGCAGAATGCGGCTGAGAATTGTCTTGAAGAAGAAAACGTATGACAGTTAGGTAATGATGGCCGTATAGCTTCAGGCGAAATTTCTCACCAGCCCCTCGTACTTGGCGGGAGGCACTATGGTTCTAGGTATCTTTATGTGCTCCCTGTGTGCGCTCGGAACCAAAATGAACTGACGTAACGCGATCGACGGGCATACTAGAGACACTGCCCAACACCCCTGTGCAAAACTTCATCGGATTTTCACTGTGGTTTCCATTTCGCGACCGATTGTTCCTTACTTTCCGAATAAACCTTGTACATCAAACATCTCAGCTTCATTTGACACAGAAGTGATTCCATGCTGCCAACATGGAACACAGAACAGTTATACTTTATTTGGTGTAGTACTAAGTAAATAGCACCAACCTTCAAGCCCAAATGACGCTGTTTCACGTGGCGTGGCTGAGGGTGCCAAACAAGTCTATTGCTTGTAATAAATTTTTGGCAAAATCAAATGACAATACTTTGGACAAACGTAACTCACAGCCTCACAAATAAAAACAGAATAATTTTGTATGAAACTGGAAGTGTTCTCCCATGCTTCTACATACTGGGAGTCTGATGTAATGTTAGTGGTGCGTGCAAGAAAGCGATCGTGCTGAGCATATAATACTCATAATAATTTGGCCTGGCTCAAAGGCCAGGTGCAAGTCTTTCAAATGAACGCCACTTGGCGTGTCCCTACCCAATCCCAGGTATCCAACTGGGAAAACATGACCTACAGTTTAATGGAACTCGAATGATGTGTCGCTTCTGGCGATCTCCAGATCACAGAAAAGTGAATGCCAGGTTAAAGGCAGACTGGAAAATCAGTGGTTCTACCCTGCATGCTTTCGATTTCCATACAGGTGCCTACCCACCGTTTACACTTTTTTCCATTTTTTCTTTTTTTATTTAAACAGCCTCGATGACTGACGAGTCACATTTAAATTAGACTAATCGTGT
The DNA here is from genome assembly GCF_021461395.2 of Schistocerca americana. Lineage (NCBI taxonomy): Eukaryota > Metazoa > Arthropoda > Insecta > Orthoptera > Acrididae > Schistocerca > Schistocerca americana. The sequence goes on along the minus strand of NC_060126.1, from coordinate 397,805,746 downwards.
ACCATCGCAAACAGTGCCACCAACTGCAGGAGCGTGACATATTGATGACCTACGCTAATCAGTCACAAGATGTCCATGGGCTGTTTTGGCCACTACAGTTAATCGCTCCTGCCGAAGCCGGTGGTGGTGACTGTTTTTTTACCTTTATTGCATTTTGATTCCCCCCCCCCAGAGAGGAGCGGGGTGGGCTGGCAGCAGTGTAATATGCTGCTCTACAGCCAACAGAAAAGTTAAAAAACATGATGAGAAAATAAGCAAACAACTAAAAAGGCTATAAAACAGTAACATTATAAAAAACTGTAAAATAGGGGAAAGTTGTGGAGTTTAAAATATAAAAACACTGCAGTGATGATGCGGATGAAGACACACAATAAGCAGACAGGTACAGTCTGGGCGGCAGTCTGGTGTCTGTTTGCACGAGAAAAAAACACAACTAGCGACAGTATGGTGGCTGTTCGCAACACTGACAGGGGACACACAACACTGAACACTCACTTAAAACAACACTATACAGGTGACACTGCGGTAGTGGGGGGGGGGGGGACCCAGACCAATGAGGGGAAAAAGGGGGAAGGAGAGGAAAAGGAAAAAAGGGGAGCCGATGGAGGGAAGGGACATTGAAAAGGGGGGGCAGGGCAGATGCAAAAAGGAGTGGGAAAGGCAGTGGAGGGGAGAGCAAAAAGGAATCAGGGGAGAGAAGGGAGGCAGAGAGAGGGTAAGCAGGGAAAAATCAGAATGGGTGGGGGAAGAAGAGGGAGCCTGGGAAAAGGACAGAGGAAGGGATGGGGAGGTGAGGATCAGAGTTGATAGGAGGGATAAATGAAGGGAGGGAGGGCATCATCCGGGAGGGGGAGTCGACGGAAGCCACCTTGGGGAAGGAGATGGTGTTGAGGTGAAGGGTAGGGGGGGACACAACAGTGAAGGTGTGGCAGAGGGTGGGGGTTGGAGAGGAGAGGAGCAACGAGGGGATGAGGGGATCAAGGCGGCGGGAGGTGTAGAGGATGCGGATATGTTCGAGGAATAGGAGCAGATGGGGGAAAGGATGAGGTCATAGAGGATCCATGTGGGGGACAGGAGGCGTATACAGAAGGTGAGGCAGATTGCATGGTGATGAGGATCTTCAGGGACTTATAGAATTAGGTGGGGAGGGGGGGTGGTGGAAGGAGGGCGGATATCCAGGCGGGACTGGCATAACAGAGGATGGGACGGATTAAGGATTTGTAGGTGTGGAGGATGGTAGAGGGGTTCAACCCCCATTTCCGGCCAGAGAGGAGTTTGAGGAGTCGGAGGCAGTTGTGGCTTTGGCTTGGATAGAGCGGAGATGAGGGAGTGGTGACTGTCAGGAGCCTGGGGCTTTATACAGATCTTACGTGCAAGAAAAACGGAGAATGTTTTATACTAGGCCGTCGTTACGAGGAACTTAGTTTTCATGACGCCTGGAAGTTCGATATTGTTGTACCCCGTAGTCCGCTGGCTACTTCCGGCACACCGGTTGTAACCGGTGGGTGGCCTGCTTCTGAACCGCTGACGCTTCTTCCACAGAGACCTTTTACGAGTACCGCCAGCATATCTCATGCAAACAAACGTGAGCACCGCAGACACGAAGAGCAGTAGACACAATGCAGCATCAGGCGTGTTGCCATCGAGTCGGGCGGAGTGCGCCAGTAGAAAACACTCTGGGAGAACACATTCGAAATGGAAAATTCCATCTGTACAAAGCATGTTAAAGGGCAAATTTCTTCATAGCCAAGCACAGGAATCGTTGCAAATGTCTACCACTTCATGAAAGAGAAGCTCTGCTAGGTGCTCCATTGAAACTAAAATTTACATTTCCGTTCGCTGAATCATGAGAGAATTGGGAAGAGTGCATGCAGAACAGGTGAATCCACAACATTTTCAACGCACGCAAAATTCTTCGCGCTCTAGGATTTATGTGGAACAATATGGCAGATAACCGAGAAGTTCTCCAGGAACAATGTAATATAAGGACAAAACGAATTGCTTACTTAAAAAGTATCCGAGAATACAGACGGCAGCCCGCATCTCGTGGTCGTGCGGTAGCGTTCTCGCTTCCCACGCCCGGGTTCCCGGGTTCGATTCCCGGCGGGGTCAGGGATTTTCTCTGCCTCGTGATGGCTGGGTGTTGTGTGCTGTCCTTAGGTTAGTTAGGTTTAAGTAGTTCTAAGTTCTAGGGGACTTATGACCACAGTAGTTGAGTCCCATAGTGCTCAGAGCCATTTTACAGACGGCAGTGCATCCTATTGTCTATATGGACGAGAGATATGGTCGCACTTGCCACACAGCATCGTACAGATGTAGTGACAATTCACTACAAGATCTGTCGAAACCTGCTTCAAAAGGAAGTTCAAGTATCATTATCTGTGATGGCGGGCGAAACGCCTTTGCAGCGAAGTCAGAAAATGGGTGATTATCACGACGACTATGGAAACTAGCTGAAGGAGAGATTATTACCTAATCTACTACCTCATGCTGTCCTTGCTAAAGATAACGTCCCTTACCACAATAAGCGACGGACTCGAGCTCCAACATCAAAATCCACGAGGAGAGAAAAGATCTCCTAGTTAATAGAAAAGTGAATTTCCTGCCATAAGGACATACTGAGAACCCATTTTTACTCACTGATCAAAAGGCCACTTATACACTACTGGCCATTAAAATTGCTTCACCACGAAGATGAAGTGCTACAGACGTGAAATTTAACCGACAGGAAGAAGATGCTGTGATACGCAAATGATTAGCTTTTCAGAGCATTCACACAAGGTTGACGCCGGTGGCGACACCTACAACGTGCTGACATCAGAAAAGTTTCCAACCGATTTGTCATACACAAACAGCAGTTGACCGGCGTTGCCTGGTGAAACGTTGTTGTGATGCCTCGTGTAAGGAGGGGAAATGCGTACCATCACGTTCCCGACATTGATAAAGGTCGGACTGTAGCCAATCGTGATTGCGGTTTATCGTATAGCGACGCTGCTGCTCGCGTTGGTCGAGATCCAATAACTGTTAGCAGAATATGGAATCGGTGGGTTCAGGAGGATAATACGGAACGCCGTGCTGGATCCCAGCGGCCTCGTATCACTAGCAGTCGAGATGACAGGCATCTTATCCGCATGGCTGTAGCGCAGCCACGTCTCGATCCCTGAGTCAACAGATAGGGGACATTTGCAAGGCAACAACCATCTGCACGAACAGTTCGACGACGTTTGCAGCAGCATGGACTATCAGCTCGGAGACCATGGCCGCGGTTACCCTTGACGCTGCATCACAGACGGGGGACGCCTGCGATGGTGAACTCAACGACGAACCTGGGTGCACGAATGGCAAAACGTCATTTTTCGGATGAGTCTAGGTTCTGTTTCGAGCGTCATGATGGTCCCATCAGTGTTTGGCAACATCGCGGTGAACGCGCATTGGAAGCGTGTATTCGTCACCGCCATACTGGCGTATCGCCCGGCGTGATGGTATGAGTGCCATTGGCTACACGTCTCGGTCACCTCTTGTTCGCAGTGACGGCACTGTGAACAGTGTACGTTACATTTCAGATGTGTTACGACCCGTGGCTCTACCCTTCATTCGATCCCTGGGAACCCCTACATTTCAGCAGTATAATGCACGACCGCATGTTGCAAGTCCTGTACGGGCCTTTCTGGATACAGAAAATGTTCGACTGCTGCCCTGGCCAGCACATTCTCCAGATCTCTCACCAATTGAAAACGTCTGGTCAATGGTGGCCGAGCAACTGGATCGTCACAATACGCCAGTCACTACTCTTGATGAACTGTGGTATCGTGTTGAAGCTGCATGGGCAGCTGTACCTGTACACGCCATCCAAGCTTTGTTTGACTCAATGCCCAGGCATATGATAGCCGTTATTACGGCCAGAGGTGGTTGTTCTGGGGACTGACTTCTCAGAATCTATGCACCCAAATTGCGTGAAAATGTAATCACATGTCAGTTCTAGTATAATATATTTGTCCAATGAATACCCGTTTATCATCGGCATTTCTTCTTGGTGTAGCAATTTTAATGGCCAGTAGTGTAGATGAGCTTTGATATTTGCCTCGGTCATGGATGTGTATGATATCCTTAGTTTAGTTAGGTTTAAGTAGTTCTAGGGTACTGAAGACCTCAGATGTTAAGTCCCATAGCGATCTGAGGCAGAGTACCTCCTCATTAGTTACGTGATCTACACATCTAATCTTTAGCATTCTTTCATAGCATCACGTTTCGAAAGCCTCTATTCTCTTCTTGTCTAAACTAGTTATCGTCCATGTTTCATTTCCATATATAGCTGCTCTCCATACAAATACTTTCAGAATGGACTTCTTGACACTTAAATCTGTACGCGATGTTAACAAATTTCTCTTCTTCTTTCTTTGTCATCGCCAACCTACATTTTATATCCTCTCTACTTCGACCATCCTCAGTTATTTTGCTGCCCATTTCATTCAGCTGTTCTTCCAAGTCCTCTGCTATCTCCGACGGAATTACTGTATATGCACAGTAAGTACCGGGGTGTACTGAAAACTAATGCCTCATAATTTTTTACGTGAAAATTCTCACAGGGTTTTAAATAAAACAAACGTTATTAACATACTACATCGTTATTCCTCATGTCTACGTATCTGCGGCCCTCTACCGCTAGAGAGCTCCGAATTGTAGCTTGTAACATGGCGGAATGTAACATGTCAGGGCGTGAGACACCTTCAGAAAACTGAAAGCACGAATTCGAATAGTTCATCCACACATGGCGCATCCTCTCCTACAGCATAAGAATGCCAGACCAGCTACCATCGCTGCGGAATCTGCAACAATCCGACGCCTTGCGTTCTCTGCCGCGCTTGTCAGGGGCGCCTTGTCCCCGTCGGAGGTTCGAGAGCTCCCTCGGGCATGGGTATGTGTGTTGTCATTAGCGTAAGTTAGTCTCAGTTAGATTAAGTAGTGTGTAAGCTTAGGAACCGATGACCTCAGCAGTTTACCACAAATTTTGCGTTCTCTGTCTTAGATCATCCTCTGTACGGTCCCTACTTGGCCACATCGGATTTTCATCTGTTTCCAAAACTTAAAAACACCTGTGGTAGTGATAAAGTGGTGCAAGCGAAGGCGATGTTGTGGCTCCGTCAACAAAGTCAAACATTCTGTAGGCAACGGCATCAACAAACTGGTCTCTCGTTGGGAGAAATCTCTTCGTCACCAGAGTGAATATGTTGAGGAATGACTATATAGATATGAATAACAAAGATGTCGAATGTTAATAACGCTTGTTTAATTTTAAAAAAAAAAATTATTCAAATGGCTCTGAGCACTTTGGGACTTAACTGCTGAGGTCATCAGTCCCCTAGAACTTAGAACCCAACTAACCTAAGGACAACACACACATCCATGCCCGAGGCAGGATTCGAATCTGCGACCGTAGCGGTCGCGCGGTTCCAGACTGTAGCGCCTAGAACCGCTCGGCCACTCCGGCCGCCCTGTTTAATTTAAAAAGCTTGAAGGTTTCACATAAAAAATTCATAGGCATTACTTTTTAACACGCCCTCGCATGTCTGCCAGGTGCTAGTAGGTAATTCAGTCTTTTATGTATATAATGAATATTTCGCGCTTTGTATATCTGCAACTCCTTCCATCCGTAGTCCATGTATGTTCACAACGTATGAGCACATCTGTAGCTTGCAATGACCACTTACTTCCATTACCCCTGCTTGTAAATATTTTGTTCTGTTTAATTCATCTCCAATCAAAGAGTATGATATGATACTCTCTGAATTTTCGTCCAGTTTTGTTTACTGTAACCTAATGCACATAAATACTACGTGCATGTTTGTGTAAGCTGAATGAAAGTCATATTATCGAAATGAATTTATCATGGATATCACTACGCAGTTCCATGTAAGTATTCTAAAACATAATGACCTTTCCGTTGCGTACATATTCCATTAACTTATGCCGAAATATTCGTTATTTTCGCAAGCAATACGACCTGAGCGCCTTGCTGCAAGTGGTCCAGGTGATAATGTACCCGTAACAACTACAGCTGCTGATGAGCCCGCAGTACCTCGAAGACTAGTTAATTCTGCAATTGCCAGCCGGAGTGGCCGAGCGGTTCTAGGCGCTACAGTCGGGAGCCGCGCGACCGCTACAGTCGCAGGTTCGAATCCTACCTCGGGCATGGATGTGTGTGACGTCCTTAGGTTGGTTAGGTTTAAGTAGTTCTAAGTTCTAGGGGACTGATGACCTCAGAAGTTAAGTCCCATAGTGCTCAGAGCCATTTGAACCATTTTTTGAATTCTGCAATTAAACATACAAAATTCAAAAAGGGAAACGGTTGCTATGTAAGGGGTGTGTCAGAACTCTCCATTTCATTGAAAACAATATAATCTTAACGCTATTCTTTGCTTGTGTAAGCACTCAGATATCGATAGTAACAATCTGAGGGCGACACGTGGGAGCGCGATTCTAAGAATTGTTGTGAGACGGGGTCTGTCTGCGTGAGTGAAAGTAGTAGAGTCGGTCGAGAGCTCGGAGACAGAAGCCGCGTCACGCTGCCCTCACGTCTTTGATGGCAGATCTTACCACACCCAAGACCTGATTTCATTTTATATAGCCAGGAGAGATTTAGATAGCTTAACTACGGTTGGAGATGGAATTCAAGGTAAAATTCGCAAGCATAGCGCAAAAGCAATTGCAGGGTTAGGCTCGTGATTGTTAGTCCGAGTTTGCAATAATCCCATGTTTTGCGTCTCAGTTAAAAAAGCCTCCTTATGCTCCAGATAACAATAATTATTCTCCACATCTAAATCATAAATATGCCGTGGTTATTAAATGTTGATGTAACTTTGAAATTGAAATATTTTTTTAATCTGGCACTCAGTCATTATTGATACCGATGTCATTGTAAGTGTCATTGTTTATTGTTGGTTACGGGTTTTGATGATTCAGAAGTTTTTGAATAGACTTAATCTATGAAATCCCTTCTCACAAGTTATTTAGTACTTAACAGGACCCAAGCGAACTCCGTTTTATTAAATTCATTCTTAGTAACAATAAGCTTTAGCCACTGCTGCTGTATGCTGCTGCGAATTGCTGTGGCTGTTAAATGTTAAAGTAACTTTTCAATTGAAATAATTTAGTAATCTGGCACTCAGCCATTATTAATACGTATAAGGTCATTGTCAGGCCTGTCACCATTATTAATACTTGTCAAACTATTATTGGTCATGATGATTTCCGAAGTTTTTAAATAGACTTAATTTATGAAATCCCTTCTTACAAGTTATTTAGTAGTTAACAAGACCCAAGCAAGCCGGTCGGGGTGGCCGAGCGGTTCTAAGCGCTACAGTCTGGAACCGCGCGACTGCTACGGTCGCAGGTTCGAATCCTGCCTCGAGCATGGATGTGTGTGATGTCCTTAGGTTAATTAGGTTCAAGTGGTTCTAAGTTCTAGGGGACTGATGACCTCAGAAGTTACGTCCCATTGTACTCACAGCTATTTGAACCTATTTGACCCAAGCAAACGACTTTTTATTAAATTTGTTCTTAGTATCAATAAGCTTTTTGCCGCTGCTGCTGCTTGCTGCAGCGAATTGCTGTAAACCACATGGAAAAAGGCAGTCATCTAAAGATGTGAGTGTAAAAGTTAGGGCCAAAACAGAGACACTGACACACCACAACATGTCATGTACTCCAATCCAGTAAATTCTTTTGCACAAGCCGGATTCTGTATCACTTGTAAATTATTATTCATAAACGCAGTCCTATAGCTTAGGTATTCATTGTTACAGGTTAATTTGTTCCTGTAGTTCTTCATATTCAAATACGCAGTCAGATAGCTTATGCAAATGTTAGTTTTAAGTTTTTCATATAATGATCTGTTAAGGGCTTAAAGGACAGTGAAACTGACACTCATACATCACGCACACAGTGTTATACAGATTAGATTCCGTTTACTAATAGCTCAGGTTGCTTATCGAGTCTATTTTCACAAACGAACATAGGCATATTTGTTGTAGCTACGTTACGTATTGGTTGCATATACGTTACAGCTATCAAGCCTATACAAACACCCAATAATTTTTTTCTGTTACTGTTCCGACCTTTTTATATTCTTTGCGAAGTTGTAAGCGTAGCGAGCATTGCCTAATGATTATGGGTTTGGAGGCTGGATGGAGTTGGGTTGGGTTCTTTGCAGGAAGAGACCAAATTGCGAGGTCATCGGTCTCATCCAATTAGGGATGGACGGGGGAGAAAGTCGGCCGTGACATTTCAAAGGAACCATCCTGGCATTTGCCTGGAGCGATTTAGGGAACTCACGGAAAACCTAAATCAGAATGGCCGGACGCGTGATTGAACCGTCGTCCTCCCAAATGTGAGTTCAGTGTGCTAGCCACTGCGCCACCTAGCTCGGTGATTATGAAGGAGAATAATTCATCTATAAGCCCAATTAGTATAGAGACTTTGGGGTAGTTCTGTTTGAAGATTATTTATACTTCTAAATTAAAACCAGGAGGTCGCAAGCTTTCTGCATTCCGGCAGCGCTTTGAAGACAGCGAATCCGTGCCATTGCAGTTTGATTTCCGGGAACAGTGTGGCTTTCATCGAACAGAAATTATAGAGCGATGTTGCCTTTGCTTACCAGCAGCATGTACCACAGAAACACTTGAGCTCAAATAGTAGCGGATTTAATACTAAATCCGTTGAGAGAAGGATATAATGGTCAGAAATGAATATTTATTTTTTGCCTGCATAAACAGCTCTCGGCACACAGTAACAAGTTAAGCAACTGACCAACACCAGGATCAAAGCATGGATTAAAACAGTGCATAAAACTTCGTCGCTCTGTCCAAAACATCCCTGAGGTATGGTGTAATCTGAGCCACATGGTTAGACTCAACCAATTCCTGTCATTTTCTATTTGATATTCACACATCAAAGACTTTACGTAAAATTTACGGAGGAGGAAATCCGTTGGAGTTAGGTCGAACGATCGCGTTGGCCATGAGAAAGATCCTGTCCTTCTACGCCAAAGAGTAAGGTACCTCACAGGCATCAGTATCGAAGTGAAATGGTGTACTGTCATGTTGAAACTACAGCAGTTATAGTCGCTAACTGCTGAACCAGCACATCTAGAACAAACGACAGGTAACGTGCGCCATTCAAACGCACTGGCAGCAGACATGACTCTTAGGGCTTTCTGGGAGATTAAAACTGTGTACCGGATCATAACATGAACATTGGCGCTTTGCCTATCGTGAGCAAGTGTTCTAACGACTGAGCTACGCAGGTAACTCTAGATCTGTCCCCTCAGTTTTATTTTAGTAATACCTCACACCATACATGCAATGAACAGTTTCGTTGAGAAAATAAGTCTCATTTGTAGGCTTCCAATCCTTCAAGAGCTTTGTCAGTACCTCTCACAACAGCAATTGTTAACCATGCATTACCACTAACTACTTCTGTTGTAGTACAAGAAAATTGAATCTTGCAACCAACAAAAGTAATAGGTCCTTGCAATAACTCCTGTTGACCAGTCTCATTTGGTGTAATTGAAAATGTATCCACTGTCTTGTACACTGGAAGTGTGCTCCTCCTCCTGTATCTTCTACGACGGTACGGCATGGCTGTGTGCTTCGTGCGGCTGCCTCGAGTCGAATGAGCCTGCAGCTGCCTCAGAACAGGATGCGAACTTCCTGCCCCCACTCGCGCGCACAGAGCCAGCGCGCCTTATCAGTGTTGCGCAATCTTGATTTTCCAGCAACACGGTGCTAGTAATACTAGGGCCCGTGTTGCCCGACAGCCTCGCTCAGCGGCTAAGTCCGCTTCACGGTCACACGCCTTACACAGCGGCATAAGGCATATTCACACAGCCATGACGTCACGCTGCCTGCGTGGTTTTCTTGGAAGCCGCCTCGAGTGCTATCTTCAGGGACTTCATGATATCTGTCCTGTTCCTCTTGGCAACCACGACTTTCTTATTTTCTTCTCACTAATATGCTACCGGCTTACCTACGAGTCGAGAGCCAAGTCACGAGGGGGCGTTAGCGACCTCGGCCACGGAGGGTGGTTTCCATGGGATGCCTCGGACCGTATACACTGATGAGCCAAAGTATTCTGACCAGCTGCTTAATAGCGTGTTGCTCCATCTTTGGAAAGTAATGCAGCAATACTGCATGGTATGCAGTTGTTGGGACTGCGTGGTACGCGTTCGACAAGTTGTTGGGACTGTGTGGTACAGGTTCGACAAGTTGTTGGGACTGCGTGGTACAGGTTCGACAAGTTGTTGGGACTGCGTGGTACACGTTCGACAAGTTGTTGGGACTGCGTGGTACAGATTCGACAAGTTGTTGGGACTGCGTGGTACACGTTCGACAAGTTGTTGGAACTGCATGGTACAGATTCGACAAGTTTTTGGGACTGCATGGTACGCGTTCGACAAGTTGTTGGGACTGTGTGGTACAGGTTCGACAAGTTGTTGGGACTGCGTGGTACAGGTTCGACAAGTTGTTGGGACTGCGTGGTACACGTTCGACAAGTTGTTGGGACTGCGTAATACAGGTTCGACAAGTTGTTGGGACTGTGTGGTACAGGTTCGACAAGTTGTTGGTAGGTGTTGGCAAATAGCTACATGGCACCAAATGTCTATGCAATTCCCTGAAATTACGGGCCGGTGGTTTATAGGGATGGAGCTCGCACCCGATAATATCCCACATGTATTTAAGCGGGTTCAAATTGGTAGAAATTTGCGGCCAAGACACCGACGTGAACTGACTAGCATGATCCTTACATACTATGAACTTGTGACCAGGACAGTTATCCTAATGGAAGATGCCTCCACCGTCGCGGAAGACGTGTAACACGAATCGATGCAGATGGTCCGCAGTAATGTTCAAGTAGTCGACGGCTGTCCCGGTACTTTCAATTTCTACCACAGATACAGTGGAATCCTAAATGAAAGTCTCCCACAGCTCTGTACTAGCCCTACCGGCCAGAGTTCGTGACGTGGTGCACGTGTAACAATAAATGTGCTTCATCCGACCAGGCGAGACGTTGTAAGGTGTCAGGCAAATCCAACACCTTCCATGAAAACCCTGACATGATAGCAAATCCGGCAATATGTCAGATAGCTCCAAATAAATCCTGACATTAAATTAACCAAAGTAATACGATCAACGAGTGAGCAAATGGAATATCACAGACGAACACAAGAATGCCTAAATGCATGTCATACCTCCAAACCGTGAAACAGACGCAGTTCTGAGGGGAGAAACGAGAAGCCGAGAGCAGAGTCATGTAAGCTAGAAGGCCCTACGATAAGGGACGGACACCCACATAGCCGGCCGACCGCCAAGACCACCCCCCAGCCTATGTTAAAAGATAGAGCCCTCCGAAGAACAGTATAGATCTTATGATAACACTAAAAGGGCCACACCAGCTGCAAGTCTTAGCGTGAGACTATACGCGTCTCTGTTACGTTGCAAACTTTAAAAACATTGCCCCACCACGAAAAGTATAATGTTTCTCATTGGATAGACAGAATTTTTGTAGGCGGAGCTTAAGGTTAACATTGAGACCCTGATTGGTCAGTTGAAAACACAGCTAGATATCTTTTTCTTAAACCAATTTCGGGAAATTCACTGACTAACCACCGACAAGGTAATGAACGCACGCGATCCCGCATAAGAGCGCATAAGGCTTCACTCAGAACTGCAGAATTCTCATCTGTTATATCCCCTTTTTACGTAATACTAGTGTCGATCGTCAATTAAACTTCGTGGTATTCACATATGCTACTAGAAGTTAAAATCTCAAACGCGATGATTTTTCTGTTATATAATTATTGAGAAGCCACATCAGCCACTGTAATTTACGACAAGTTAAATAAGTAATTAAAGATAATTGAGGGTCACTGTAGACCATTTTAATAGTTTTCTCTTTTATGAAACTTAACTTAAACCTAGATTATAGATGTGATGTGGCATAGGTCATCCTCCGATCCATTATAGAACTTGGAAACCCATTCAGGGAGTATTCGTTCACATTTTTGTTGAACACAGTTGGTTTTTATCATCATGTATTAAAATGTTTCCTTTTATCAATAGTGCAATTTATAAACAATGTTTTGTGAGTAGAATAAAAATTCCAATGGTAAACTTAACTGCTTTTTCGACGTTATTTTACCAGCTAACTAAAAATAGGAAAGCCTTGAACCCCTTCCACTAAATTTAGTTAGTATTAAGATTATTTTACAGCGAGTGCAGTGGAGCTGACGCTGAAATCATTAAGTATTTGATTATATCATCGCTAGTCTCACTGAACTCTTCTGAACTCTACATGTCATGTGTGGTCTGGCGTCTCCTTACCAGCAACAGGTCCCAGGTTCAAACTAGTCAATTCCCTAAAAAACACGCTCAGAGCGTCGTTGCGTGAAAGTGGTAGGGAGACACGACTTAGAACAAACAGACACCACGCAGAATGCTAGAACGTTTCAATTGATCCACGGTCGAATCCCGATGATCCCTTGCAGAATACAAACAATGATGTCGTTGGGACAACATGGGAAAATGCAGGGGTCATCTACCGGGGAGCCCCATGTCGTACAGTGGTCGCTGAACAGTGTACTCCCAAACACTTGTGCCTGGACATGAATTGTACACTGTCGTCAGACCTGTCGCAGATCGCCGTCTTTCCTGCTTTACAGAGGAGCAAGCCTCTGTACTCCCCATTCTGCGATGGCACGTGGACCTCCAACACAGAGCCGTGGGGGCTGGCGCTAGGGTACTCCACTTGCATCGCTGATATCGATATTCGTCTGTCCTGCTATCTTTGACTGCTCCCCCGGCGGTTTTTCGGGTGAACGTCTGACGAGTGAGTCTCCGGTCGGCGTTCAACGAGCCAACTTGAAAACAAGCCCGCGTCCCTAACCGCGGTGCACGGGCCTCGCCGTGCTCGCCGCCCCTGTCTTTCGGCGCGCGCCGGATGTACGGTGCCGGTCATAGGGCGCCTTGACGTGCAAAATTGTGGTGGGTTCGTCGTCTCACGCTGAACAGCTTCCCAGCTCGTAATTTGCAAGCTCCAAGTTACGTATGACTTCTTTTCTGTGTTCAACTAAGAAGATCGTTGAAACTTATGGTGGCACGGGTAGCTGTCGGAGATGGTTCTGAACTTGTTTCCACAGTGGCTACTTTAAGGAGACTTAAGTTCCACATTCCGTTTCTTTTTATCATTGGAGTGTGTGTTTTAAGTGGTTTTCACGCAAATTTTAACTTGTTTTAGCGCATATTGCCAGCTTTGGGATTGGCTGCGAATATGTACATGCCCGGCAGCCGTAGAGTTGATGGTTTAATCATTTGTCACGGAAGCATTTGGTACGTTTATTTAATGTTGAAAATTCCTTAAGGCAGCTGGAAGTGATCTCTAAAGTTTCCCGCTGATTTACTGGGAGACGGGGAATTTGGGGGTGTGCTTATTATTCCTGTGTGGCTGTGATTTGACCTTGTTTTCATTGCAATCTACACTCCTGGAAATTGAAATAAGAACACCGTGAATTCATTGTCCCAGGAAGGGGAAACTTTATTGACACATTCCTGGGGTCAGATACATCACATGATCACACTGACAGAACCACAGGCACATAGACACAGGCAACAGAGCATGCACAATGTCGGCACTAGTACAGTGTATATCCACCTTTCGCAGCAATGCAGGCTGCTATTCTCCCATGGAGACGATCGTAGAGATGCTGGATGTAGTCCTGTGGAACGGCTTGCCATGCCATTTCCACCTGGCGCCTCAGTTGGACCAGCGTTCGTGCTGGACGTGCAGACCGCGTGAGACGACGCTTCATCCAGTCCCAAACATGCTCAATGGGGGACAGATCCGGAGATCTTGCTGGCCAGGGTAGTTGACTTACACCTTCTAGAGCTCGTTGGGTGGCACGGGATACATGCGGACGTGCATTGTCCTGTTGGAACAGCAAGTTCCCTTGCCGGTCTAGGAATGGTAGAACGATGGGTTCGATGACGGTTTGGATGTACCGTGCACTATTCAGTGTCCCCTCGACGATCACCAGTGGTGTACGGCCAGTGTAGGAGATCGCTCCCCACACCATGATGCCGGGTGTTGGCCCTGTGTGCCTCGGTCGTATGCAGTCCTGATTGTGGCGCTCACCTGCACGGCGCCAAACACGCATACGACCATCATTGGCACCAAGGCAGAAGCGACTCTCATCGCTGAAGACGACACGTCTCCATTCGTCCCTCCATTCACGCCTGTCGCGACACCACTGGAGGCGGGCTGCACGATGTTGGGGCGTGAGCGGAAGACGGCCTAACGGTGTGCGGGACCGTAGCCCAGCTTCATGGAGACGGTTGCGAATGGTCCTCGCCGATACCCCAGGAGCAACAGTGACCCTAATTTGCTGGGAAGTGGCGGTGCGGTCCCCTACGGTCTTGGCGTGCATCCTTGCGTCGCTGCGGTCCGGTCCCAGGTCGACGGGCACGTGCACCTTCCGCCGACCACTGGCGACAACATCGATGTACTGTGGAGACCTCACGCCCCACGTGTTGAGCAATTCGGCGGTACGTCCACCCGGCCTCCCGCATGCCCACTACACGCCCTCGCTCAAAGTCCGTCAACTGCACATACGGTTCACGTCCACGCTGTCGCGGCATGCTACCAGTGTTAAAGACTGCGATGGAGCTCCGTATGCCACGGCAAACTGGCTGACACTGACGGCGGCGGTGCACAAATGCTGCGCAGCTAGCGCCATTCGACGGCCAACACCGCTGTTCCTGGTGTGTCCGCTGTGCCGTGCGTGTGATCATTGCTTGTACAGCCCTCTCGCAGTGTCCGGAGCAAGTATGGTGGGTCTGACACACCGGTGTCAATGTGTTCTTTTGTCCATTTCCAGGAGTGTATATATATATACCGCCCGCTATGTGACCCTGTGCACAAGCCGTGGGCAGTATTGTCTGCCGGCCGTAGCGTTATTGCTTCCAAACACTGCTATGGGCCTTGACGCTATTTTCTAAAATTAAGTACAATTTGGCAGTCATTCTGAGCCATCATGTTCGTTAGTTAAGTGAGGCTACCCTGTTATAATATTAGCATTGCTGTAAGTTATTTTACTGTTTGAGTTATTAGTAGCCGTTCTTATTTAACACCTATTTTAATCATCTGTGTATCTTTAATGAACATGCAACTTGTCATTATTCCTGTGTGGAAGTTTTGCGACCGTGGGTGGCCCACCTTGTATTTTTAGTATAAGCATGTTTCACTGTGGACCTTTATGTGGACAGTTCAGTTTTATTAGGCTTTAAGATATCTTGTTGTTTATGAAGTTGTGGTATTGTGCGGCTGTGTAACTTTGGTTGGAAGTGTATAGTGTTATTAGTCTTATGAGATATGGTTAAACAAGAACGATTGTTTGTGATCGATTATTCACCGTACCTACTATCAGTGATTTTGGTTGGGGACGCAAAATAATATGATTCTTACTCGTGCTTATGTAATTCATTTGAAGTGAAGATTTGTATATTGCATCAGCAAGAGGGCAAATGTCCGAATTGAAGTTTATAATAAAATTTGTTTTGAGTCAAATTAAAATTGTACAATAATCACAAGTTTGTCCATCATCAGTGATCCCGGGCTTCCTATCTCCTTTAAATAACCGTGGTCAGGTTGCAATTTTGATTTTCTAAAGAATTGAGTAGAATCAGGGTTCAAACACGTTGTCTCCAAGTCATGTTTTCGTAGTCATTTAACCGCTTTAAACTGATGCTCGCAGCAGTAGTAGGAGCAGCACGTAGATCCTCACAATAGTAACACGCGAGCAGAAGAGGAGGTTCGCCGTTTCCGAGATGCCATGCCATAACAGTCTGCCCTTCGACAAAGTCGCATTTGTCAGCGTTCTTCATCCATTTTTGCGGCCGGAATCGTCGTTTGAATGACTCTTCATTCGTCTCTGCTCCGCTTCTCTACCTCGCTTACCGTAGTACATGCCTATAACGCCACCAAGCAGCATTTAATCTCGCGGAGGGCAGTGATCATAAACGATTTGGTTGTCAGCGTACTCTTCTTGCAGCGTCCGCCAAGGTGAGCCGTCCTTTACGTGCATCAGGTGTCCCTATACTTGGCACATGCAATCACACTTCTCTACATTCATACCGTGCTGTGGCCTTCTCCATCAGACATCACGGCGCCTAGAGTATCAGCAACCGAACTGACAGCCTGCAGCCGCGGGTTGCCCGCTCGCAGGCACACCGAAGCACTACACAACCGACAGGCAATAATGATGAACGGCCTCAACAGCAACAACAACAACAACAACACTGCAAAGACACCAGGGGCCACTACCGGCCCACATAAACATACGGAAGAAGTCGCTGCAGCTCCGGGAACTATTTTCATACGTCAAACCACGTGATGTAAAATAGTTCCGAGGTACTCATCCGCCGAAGCGCTATAAAGGCCGGCGCTCGGCCGCACATCGGCAGTTCATCGACCGCCAGCAGACGTGGATAGCTGCCGCCCCGGCAGCCCGGCTTGGATCTTCTCACTGATCTCTGGATTAGGCTTGGTATATCGGAGAAGTCTCTGGCGGAGACTAGTAGGAAATTATTTCTGTTGTTTTCTATATTATTCTTGTATGTAGTTGTGATTCGAAGACGGATCTCTATTTTGCGTTGGTGTTATACTCGAATTTTTTTTGGTTAAGCTGGTATAGCGGAACATGAGATCAACGTGACGGGTGCTAAACTGCACTGTATACCATCAAACGAGATGATGCACTGGAGCAATGAGTTTCATATTACTGTGGGCCATAAGATTTAGGTTGTACGCACTTTGTCTAAGACAGATGAGGTATATGCCAGGAAGGTTAATTTGAAAAAGATACGTCCAGTTTCCTTCCCCAACTCCCCCCAGTTCGAGTTAGTGCTGTCATCAACGGTCTCGATGCCGGAAAAACGTGAAACCGTATTCTTGCTCCTTTTGTCTGTGCTGCAGACTTCTCTCTTGCTGTATAAATCAGATCCTGGCCAACAATGGCCTCTGACATCCGTATCTTGCCTCCGGCGGCTGACAGCAATAGAAGTGGGTCGTTCGAGAAGGAAGAGGTCAAAAGAAACGGTTCACTAAACTGAATGCAAGAAGCGAGGAAGTACTTCCGATGCACGGTCGTTCACCGGTCCCTTCATGTCAGTTTCGTCCCTCCCTCGATCTCCTTCGGTCGCTCACATTCTTTGTGGCCTGCTCACCTGTTCCTCGTTCCGTTTCCGATGTTTCTCGTTTCCGCTCCGATCTTGTCCTTGTTCAAGTAGTAATCGTTCCTCGTGTCAGATCCACCGTTCTCCGCCAGGTCCTTTCGTTAATTATGCTTGCCTATTCCCGTTCAGTTTCAAACCTTTCCCTAAATTTCGACTTCTCGTTCTTTTCGTACGACGTTCAGCGATCACTGACGGTGGTTTGCAACTTGCCATAATAATATATTAAAATTAAAACGACGAGTCTGGATTCACTATAATTCGCTCTTCAACAAGCAAGCCCGTTCTTTCGAAAAAGAAAATTGCCCATAATTTCCGTTTTAGGTTTCACAAATAATACAGGGTGTCTATAAATATCGGTTTTAACGCTTTATAATATTTATATTACTTATAAATGATGTTAAATGAAAGAGCAACTCAAACAGTTTTACCAAGAAACTTATAAATGTTTAGTGTGAGCACCATTTGTCCCACGGCACACATAAAGTCTATAGCATAGTTCTTCCCAAACGTTGATAAGTGTGTCTTCAGTGATTGTAGCAACAGCTGCTTCAATCACCTTTCTTAATTCAGGAAGGTCTGCTGGTAGAGGAGGCACGTACACACGATCCTTGATGAAATCCCAAAGGAAAACAAATCGCATGACGTTAGGTCGGGTGAACGTGGAGGCCATGCAAAGCAACCCTGTCATTGGGCCCCTTGCGACCTATCCAGCGCTTGGGTACAGTGAAATTCAACCAATCGTTTACGTCGCTATGCCAGTGAGGTTCTTGGTAAAACTGTTTGAGTTGCTCTTTCAATTAACATATCATTTGTAACTAAGTTTAATTTGATAGTGTGTGTGTGTGTGTGTGTGTGTGTGTGTGTGTGTGTGTGTGTGTGTGTGTGTGTGTTCCGTGAATTGTTAAAAAACAAAACCCGTTGAAGGGATTAAAGGACAGTTGTACTACCTGCACTCTATATACGTTTCATTTGCTCAAGTCGCCAATACCAAAACTTCTGATCTCGCTAGAGTATGACGTATAAATGATGTTTACACATGTGCGACAATGCTGGATGTAGCCTTATATGGCGAGAGGGGAGAATACGTAAGGCACCCAGAAACATTGTCGAATATGATCGTTATAGTGATCCAGGTGTTATGGGGGGGAGTTATGATGTTGTACGGACACACTGACGTCCAAATCTTTGGACGCGGTACACTCACCACTCACCTTTATTGTGACGCTGTATTCCGTCCCATGTTCGTCTTTTCAGGGGTGCATTCGGAGCTGACTTCATTTTTCGGTTGACATCACACGACTGCTTCCAACATCGCACGTGGAAGAGCTCGTGGGACGAGACGGTGTTCGGCGAAAACGCGAATGAGCTTGGTGTGGCACCTGGAACAGGAATGCGTCCTATCCCGGTGCAAGTCATTGATGAGATTGCTGTTGCTGTAACTGCCCATGGGTAGCGCTAGCGCTTGTGCAGTGACTCGAGAATGGTCCATCCCATGGTCCACAGTACAGAAAGTTTTGCGATCTACGTGTTTCACACCGGTTTCCGTGCAAGATCCAGACATTGCAACAACTCATACCTTATCATCCCCAGCAACTTTCTGAATTTGCTGTTCGGTTTTCGGCACATATCGAATGACATATGACTGGACAATATTATGTAGCGTACAGAACAGGGTGCAATGAACAAACAGTACTGCTGCGTTTGGGGTATTGTGAACCACGTGTTGTGAACGAGGAGCAGTTGCATTCGCCGAATGTGAATGTGTAGTGTGCATCCACAAGCACTTTTACCCTCGGGCTGTTGTTCTTTGAAGAGAATACACCCAGAGGGCTTGTCAGATGTACCGTGACGCCTGTACGTTACGGAGACCTCCTCGTACAGCATGTGATGCCTACTTTGGAAGACCGCAACTGTGTGGAAACTGTTTTCTTGCAAGATATGGCAACACCTCTTGTCTCTCGTACAGTAAAAGATCTCCTTAAAGCAACCTTCCACGAATGTGTTATGTCCAGACATTCTCCAGATGTATGCCCTGCAAGATCAGCAAATCCAAATCCATATCCATATCCATATGACATTTGGCTCTGGTGATATCTAAAATAAATCGTTTACTAACGACACGTTCGGTCTCTACCTGAGCTGAAGGCTGGTATACATGAATACGTTGGTTAAATTCCAACACAACTGATGCGAGCAACTTTTGATCACATCGTTTCACGGATATAGTGTAATTAAGATGTTTAGGTTTTTATATTGGTAACGCCACGTAGCGCTCTGTATGAAAATCACTGGCTGTGCTGTGCAGTCTCTGGCTGGTTGGCATTGTTGAAATATTCGCTATTGTAATGTTGGGCAGTTGGATGTGAACAGCGCATAGCGTTGCGCAGTTGGAGGTGGGCCGCCAGCAGTGGTGGATGTGGGGAGAGAGATGGAGTTTTGAGAGCGGATGATCTGGACGTGTCCGTCAGATAAAGTAAATTTGTAAGACTGGATGTCATGAAGTGATTTTATAATATATATATATATATATATATATATATATATCTCTCAAGGTAAATACATTGTTTGTTCTCTATCAGAATCTTTCATTTGCTAACTATGCCCATCAGTAGTTAGTGCCTTCAGTAGTTAGAATCTTTTATTTAGCTGGCAGTACTGGCGCTGGCTGTATTGCAGTAGTTAGTGACGAAGAGTTTTGTGAGGCAAGTGATTCATGAAAGGTATAGGTTATTGTTAGTCAGGGCCATTCTTTTGTAGGGATTATTGAAAGTCAGATTGCGTTACGCTAAAAATATTGTCAGTTTAGTGATCAGAATACATAAAGAGAGAAATGTCTGAGTATGTTCAGTTTTGCTCAGCTGTTTGAAAATCAAATAACGTAAGGGGTTCATCAGCACAGTAATTCATAAATTTTTTAAAGGGGATGTTTAAGTAGCACATCGTCGACGTCTCCGGCGCTCATACTGATCAAATTGTGAAAGCTCCTGTTAGTAGTAAAATCAACGTTATGCCTTTCTCACTTGGTTGAGCGTTTCTGCTCACGTCCCATTCGCAATCCAATAGACATGGAAACATATCTGTACGTCTTTCTTGTCTTCATAGCGCCAAACGTGCACCTGGTGACCAAAATTGGAATTAAGTTTTTTGCAGTCTAAATGGGTTCCGTACCAAGGCATAATTAGCATATACAGCAAGTTTCGCTGCCGATAGTTACAACCGTCACTAGACCTCTGCGCGTAGCTGCATTTTAATAATAACCACTCGGTATATTACTACTGTGACACGTCACGCAGAAGTTACTTCCGTCCTAAGATTTGCACAGCTGTGTGTAATGCGCTTGCTCGTCGCGATACTCGTGAGTCAAAATTCGCGCACTTGGGCGTCATAGCGCGATTTCTTGCATACTAACATTATAAGAATGCCTGTAACAAAATTTCGTCCCGTGCAGTTTTTCGGCAGAAAATCGACAAAGAAAGGCAACATGTCAACACTGTTATCACACGTCTTCATACAATAGGGTGTAGCGTTCCGCACAGTTAGGACAATCGTGGCGATTTGCGTTACACTACTAGAGTTGGAGATTTAATTTCAGCGTCTCGGTGACTCTTTTAAATGTGTAATTTCACACAGGGTGATGCGGTATTTGCCTTATTATTCATAATAATGCAATTGTGGGAAGTCTTACGCAAACGAAGTATAATTACTTAATTCTAACGCGGAAATGACAGTGCAATCAAAGACATGCTGTCGCCATTGATAATCTTTTTAAAATAGTACAACTGCCTGGTCTTACTCAATATGGCGTTTATGATGATCTCGGTAGTTAAGTGTTCTAAGGTTATTACTGCCCTATTTAATTTTAACCGTTGATAGCTCTTCACGAATATTTGTTACACGTCTGATGAATAATCGCTATTTCCAACGTTAAAACAACTGTTGCAGAAAGGCATGTACGATTTAGAAACGCTGTATACTGCAGCATTGGACAGATCAAAATTAGAAAACAAAACTTACACTCAGACCCTTAATTGAACTCTTTAACTCAAATGGCACAACGAAAAGCTTCACCCACTGTCATAACTGAAGACAGGTTCCAAAATTGCCTTTCTTTTAGGACCATTTTCTACAGAGAATATAGGAACGCAATTTTGCTAGATTCCTTTTGTACTGACAGCATGCAAGGAATTGCACTTCAGCGCCCCTGAGCGCGAATATTTGAATGACTAATATTCGGGGATACGACAGGAAGTATCATTGGAAGCAAAAAAAATGTGAACATGGGCTCTAAAATGTATGCTTTAAAAACCATGAACATTTATTCATCTTCGACCGTCTGTAATAAATCTCTTCCACTGCAAGCTCTTTGCTTTCGATGTTTCGGGAAGGAGTAGTATGGACCAAAACAAAAAGTTGTCTAGTAAACAAGGATTCTAAAATGCGTAGCTGAAGAGCTTTTGGAAGTTTAGTAGAAGTGTTTCACACTATCTAAGATGGACAATTCATAGAGATTTTAAGGTATGTATTTTAGAACCCATGTTTACTTGATTTTTGTTTTGTTTCGAATGATCGATCCGTCATATTCCCAAATATTTGCCGCTCTACTGGGACACCCTGTATATATATGGTCACCCATATACCTCTTGGTTAGATACAATCTGGAAAGTTTCTAAGAGTGTTGCAGGGTAGGATGTGTTGAGAAATAATTGTTCGGAAAAAAATCGATACGTGGCAACATATCAGATTTAATTAGCACTCAAGTTAGCCTGTCAGGCCGTCGGGCGCGCAAAATTCAAGCGGCTCGTTGCATGCAATTAGTGTTACTTGTTATCTGAGTAGATGATAGCGCACGAGGCTACTCAGCCTTTCGCTCGGGTCAGATCCTTACTACCGTCCCATGTCCAATTTTTATATCCCTCTCTTGTTCGGTTTCGCAAACCAAACGAATGCATCTGTCGACACAGCCTCTGGCTGCCCTCCAATACTAAATTGGTGATCACTTGATGCCTCAACACATGACCTACCAACCCATCCCTTCTTCTAGTCAATTTGTGCCACAAACTTCTCTTCTCCCCAATTCTATTCAATACTTCCTCATTAGTTATATGATCTACCCATCTAATCTTCAGAATTCTTCTGTAGCACCACATTTCGAAAGTTTATATTCTCTTCTTGTCCAAACTATTTATCGTCCATGTTTCACTTCCGTACATGGCTACACTCCATACAAATACTTTCAGAAACGACTTCCTGACACTTAAATCCATTCTCGATGTTAACAAATTCCTCTTCAGAAACGCTTTCCTTACCATTGCCAGTCTACATTTTATATCCACTCTACTTTGACCATCGGTTATTTTGCTCCCCAAATAGCAAAACTCCTTTACTACTCTGTCTCATTTACTAATCTATTACCATCAGCATTAGACTACATTCCATTATCCTCGTTTTGCTTTTGTTGATGTTCATCTTGTATTCTCCTTTCAAGACACTGTCCATTCCGTCAACTGCTCTTCCAAGTCCTTTGCTGTCTCACACAGAATTACAATGTCTTCGGCGAACCTCAAGGTTTTTATTTCTTCTCCATGGATTTTAATACCTACTCCGAATTCTTCTTTTGTTTCCTTTACTGCTTGCTCAACACACAGACTGAATAACATCGGGGATTGGCTACAATCCTGTATCACTCCCGTTCCAACCACTGCTTCCCTTTCATGTCCCTTCGACTCTTATAACTGCCATATGGTTTCTGTACAAATTGTAAATAGCCTTTCGCTCCCTGTATTTTAGCCGTGCCACCTTTAGAATTTGAAAGACATCCTCATAACACCCTAAACTTCTTATTCGGTAATCCACTTCCTCTTCTCAAGATATATTCAGAAACAGACCGCAGTGTACCATTTATATAATCGTGACATTATTAGAAAGGTAACACAAAACTTTGACATTCCTGTACTAGGACACCTCGGGTAACGTAACTCATCAGTTTTCTGTTCAAATGGTTCAAATGGCTGTGAGCACTATGGGACTTAACATCTGAGGTCATCAGTCCCCTAGAACTTGGAACTACTTAAACCTAACTAACCTAAGGACATCGCACACATCCCTGTCCGAGGCAGGATTCGTGCCTGCAAGCGTAGCTGTGGCGCGGTTCCAGACTGTAGCGCCTAGAACCGCTCGGCCTCCCCAGCCAGCATCCGTTTTCTCTAGTTGATAGTAAACAAATGGGAGTGCAAGGAAAACTCACACCAGTCAATAGGTCAGCCGTGTTCACTTGAAGGTTGCTGTGAGTACAGTACACACCAACGAAAAGATGACTGACTAAATGACCGGCGTGCGTTTCTTGTGTTTTAATTTATTTACTGTTGACGCTAATAAGTGGCGAGCGCTTGTACCGGAGAGAGAAATTTCTGCTAAGCTGGTAGAGAAGTACGGCAATAATGTACCATTATGTGCCACTGTATTTAAGTAACGCAGACGCTTCGGAAGTGCTCAGACAATTCTGAATTTACCTTAGAATGGGGTGGCAAACCATCTCTCAGTGAAGAATCGGGACTGAGAGAAGTCGAGTCCCTGGCGTTCGGAGAACGTCGTATTGCACTCGAGGCGACAGTGGGAACTGTCTACAGGGGCATGGATCAGTGTTCTACATATCGCACGACGTTTTGAACATAACAAATATCTCTGCCCTTTGGGTTCTGCGACGGCTCATATCCACACAGCGTACTAAACCTAGGTAGCAATTGGAAATTTAACAAAACTACACTGATCATGGAGAACATTATGACCACCTGCATAAAGTCCGGTACGTTTACCTTTGACACGGATAACAGCGGCTACGCGTCATGGAAGAGAAACAGTGAGCCCTTGGCAGGCAGCTGGAGAGAGCTGGCACCACATGTTACGTCTGCCACAAACGGCCCCTGCCAGGCAGACTACACTCAAGACACCCCTGTGTACCATGTAGCATACGCAAGCACTTGCAGGCGCAACCAAGAGGAAAACAATTCTTCAAAACAAACAGAACCTGTAGAGACAAATGCGAACCTTTTTCTGCAGAGGTCGCCTCACAGATACAGGGAAAGTTGGAGTACTCTGCTGGCCTCCACCGGCTTTATAAGGCCAGCGCAGCAGCAGTAGTACAGCCAGTTCCTTGTGGAGCTAGGACCAGCTCCAATGGACCTCACTGAGGCTCTTGATGAATGGTCGTCTACAAGTCATTTGTTTCTGTGTGTATATAGTGATTGTTCGAGAAGTGTAGTTCAGTTTCAATAAACGACATAATACTGAGTGTTCTAAAATACTGAGTATTCTCCAACATCTGCGCACACACACACACACACGTCACATAAATCCTGTAAATTCCGGGGATGAGGGCAATGAGCTCTGACGTCACGTTCAATCACATTCCTTATGTGTTCTTTCGGGTTCAGATCTGGCGACTTGGAGTACATCGTTCTTGCAATACCGGCCATGACCTCCTTCTGTGCAGATGCACACATATTCCACGAACTTCTACGGGACTTGGTAAGAATGTCTTCCATGAGTGAGTTTGTTGGGGTGGGACACTATGAATGTAGTATGTAGTCATACAAGGTGAGAATGTGGGTCACGTGGGAGGCGTGCACGAGATAGTTCATGCAGTGGCACTATCCTGTGCCCTCAGTGGCTCAGAAGGATAGAGCATCTGTCATGTAAGCAGGAGATCCCGGGTTCGAGTCCCGGTCGGGCCACACGTTTTCACCTGTCCCTGTATTTATATATCAATGCCCGTTAGCAGCTGAAGGTATTAATATAATTCTAATTTCAATTGGGACTCGTCACTATGTTCCCCAAACCACTCCATAATACTCTTGGCCTTATGACATGGTGCATTACTTTGTTGAAAAATGTCACTTTCATCGGGCAACATGATTGTCGAGAAGGTGTGTACGCGGTCTGCAGCCAGTGTACGATGCTCCTCGGCCGTCATGGTGCCTTGCGCGAGCTCCCCTGGACCCATGGATGCCCACGTGAATGTTCTCCAGAGCAGAATGGAGCCGCCTCCGTCACGCAGTATACGTTTCAAGGAACTGTTCTCCTGCAAGACGACGGATTCGCCCTTCCCGTCGGCATGATGAAGAAGGTATCGGGATTCATCAGACCAACGACCTGTCATTTCGCCGACGTCCATTGCTTATGTTCATGTGCACATTTTAGTCGTAGCTGCCGATGTCGTGGTGTTAACATT
The DNA here is from genome assembly GCF_021461395.2 of Schistocerca americana. Classification (NCBI taxonomy): domain Eukaryota; kingdom Metazoa; phylum Arthropoda; class Insecta; order Orthoptera; family Acrididae; genus Schistocerca; species Schistocerca americana. The sequence goes on along the minus strand of NC_060126.1, from coordinate 397,780,237 downwards.
GGTACATGCATGGGGGCCGTTGTCTGAAGAGACCCATCTTTAGGAGTGGTACATGCACTGTGTATTCAAACACACGTGTACCCGGCCCAGCATTTAAATCTGATGTTAATTCCGCCAGACGGTCGCTGTGGCCGATCGGTTCTAGGCGCCTTCAGTCCGGTCGCAGGTTCGAATCGTGCCTCGGGCATGGATGTGTGTGATGTCCCTAAGTTACTTAGGTTTAAGTAGTTCTAAATCTAGGGGACTGATGATCTCAGATGTTAAGTCCCCTAGTCCTTAAAGCCATTTGAACCATTTTAATTCTGCCACAGTTCGCCGCCTGTCCTGTTTACCATTCCTCTCAGCTTACGACGTCCGACGTCTTAATGAGGAGTGGTCACCCAACCCCACGACGTCTGGACATGGTTTCACCTCGACTTCGCCACGCACTGAAGACACTCACTACAGCACTCCTCGAATACCTGACAGGTCGTACAGTTTCCGAAAGTCTCGTCCCGATCCTCTAGGTCATCACAATCTGCCCTCTGTCACAGATAGACAGTGCGCCTTCTCCTTTCTACACGCGGACAGAACGCCCACTAACACTACATGCACCGTGCGTGTGTCTGACTAGTAGTCATTGCTGGCGCTGCTATCGCCTGGGCCAGTTTATATCGATAGTAGGTTGGTGGTCATAGTGTTCTGGCTGATCTGTGTATGCCAGAGACCGTTTAAAGTATCCAGCTCGTATGATCTATGTATGAAGACTGAAGCGACTAATGAAAATATGTACAAAAGCTGGAATTCGAATCTAGGTCTCTTGCTCACTAGGCAGATGCGCTACGCCATCCTAGCACAGTGGCTTTGCACAACTCCAAGGACTACCCTATCAAACTTCCCTCCTCGATGCAAATACCAAGTGGGCTGAGCCTAAATAGAAATTTCGATTGAGGAGGAGGCATAAACTTCGAGAGCTTCTCGGCGACTCACTAAGGTATTCCAAGGAGGGATTCTCTTAATCCGCGTAAGACTCGGATGGACAAGCACGGTCAGTTGTACTGTACGCGCCTTATACCATCCTCTACGGACTCGCTAGCTAAACTGAGAGGTTTAGTACAAGCGGGAGCTCTTGCAAGTCCATCACTAACAGTTTCATAGAAAAACAGAACGTAACATTTCAGGAAAGCACAAGCTTAGTCCATCAATAATGAAACGTCTTTCCTCGATTTGAGTTCGAAAGCCACACCTGGAGGCCACCCTGTACGTTCTTCAATATGCATAAGTTTGCCTCTCTTTAAACATGTTGCGCCATTTTCGAAATGAAGCTTCTTCGCTCATCACATTTCCACAAACTTGTCTGTAAATTTCAATATGGCGGACATTTTTTTTGTGCGTGTGCATTGAAACTGTACTCCACTTTCAGCCTCACACCTTGTAAAATGGCTAATTTTGTCACACATTTTAAAAACGCACAGATCAACAGTAAACGACCGTTCCTGCTCGCTTTTAGTGTCATGGCCCCCGTACACGATCAAACAATTTGTCACACTGTACTAAGTTTGCCAAAAACTTGACAGTGTGCGGAGCTGTTTGACGTGTTTATCAAGCATAGATTGTGTCTGACGTGTTTGCGTGATAGTTTGACGGAAAGTTTGACTAGACGGCGGAAGTTTTGTGTGTCGATGTTTCGCCGCATATGTTTAGTGAAAATGTGTTTTACTACAATTTAACTCGTTGCATCGTGAGTTTCCACAACTATGGAAACTACGATCAAGGATAAAACAAAATAGCACTGACAATTACCAAAATTCAGGAAGTATTAAATCTTTCCCAGCCGTATATGAAGCAGAAAGAAGATATGAACAAAATATTTTACACATAACATACAAGCGGGAGTGCCATGAAATAATGGAAATCGGACTCCAGTTCACCTGTGGTGTAGTCTATATGTTCCCACGATTTGGTATTTTAATGAACTGTCATTGGAAGACCAAGTAGAGAAGAATACATTTCAGCACCTATATGTCACATTTTCCAATGTGAGGGCAAAGTAACACTAAAACAAGTAATTAAGTTTCACTGTCCATCCCAAAAAAATTGATGCAATCCTCAGGGTCTCAGTGTAACATTTCACTTAACAGGTTTTCATATGTGCATTTCTCTCTCATTTTAAACCATTCCCTTGAGCAGCGACTTGTTTACTACTTCTTTCTTAAACACAGAGCGAGTGCCAATGTTATAAACGCTTTCTCTGCATTTGTAGCCATTCCCATTAGTGCCAAAATAGAAAACACACGAGAAACGGCTACCTCAAATGTAAACTTAAACTGACAAGCTTTCATGGTACACGTATTAGCTTTTTTGACACATCCGTGACTAGGTAAGAGCGAATTTGACACACCAGTTTGCACTTTTACGAGAGTCTTAACAATTTTTGAAAGTATTACTTTCCATTCGAAGAAAGTTGACGCTGTCATCGACTTCAGAGAGTAATATATCCGTTGGCAGATTTTTCATGGGTAGATCTCTCTCACACTTTAAGCCATTCCCTGGATCAGTGTCTCTTCTTCTTCTTCATTAAACAGTGCCAAAGGCAATACCAGGACCGCTTTATCTGCATTTGTGGTCATTCTCACTGCTGTCAAAATACTCACGAACGCGGACAGCGTCTGTTTCAAAATGACGTTAAACTGACAAAATTTGTTTGTACCTTACGGACTTGCTTGACAAATCCGCGTCTGGATAAGGACGTATTTGATACACAAGTTTGCTCGTCTACGTGGGCCTTAGAATTGGCGCCAACGATTAGGAAGGTCTATGGCAGGGTGGCTTGGGTGTGAGAACTGTGCGGGTCGTCAGATCAGAATGTTCTTTACATTTATAATGACCCTCGTACATTACTATAATAGAGGCGAACGCGATTCCCAACTATCTTGTCATTAATCGGCTGTCACTTTCCAGCAAAATATTGGACCGACGCATCGGTCCCTGCAAAAAGGACGCGGTCTCTTGCCGTTTGACAAATCCAGATTGACGGCATTTACAGGCCTGCCTCTTGTCCTGACGTCGAACTGTCTGACGCTGTACGCGGGGTCGAAGACTGCTTTTATCAAACGCTACTCAGATACAATGTTCTCAGCACCATAATTACGACTTCAGCGGTGACGACATATTGCGCCGATCGTGAACGACGTTAGAATACATATCAGATACTCACACTGAAGGAGACTGATGAAAGAAAAAAATAATTTTGAGTTGACATACAGAATTCAGTCTTCAGTATCAAATGAAACGCCATGTTATGGCGCCGTGTTCGCAAATCGTACTTCTGGGAGTTCCCGTAGCTCTGTCCGAAATTTGCTGCGATAAATTCAATGCGGTCGCCCTTGACAGAAATATGCTCTTTTTGTGTACAGACAATAGCAAGTGAAAGCAGTTGAGCCGCTGAAAAACTAAAGTAAGTGCCTCATCTAGTAGCGAAAGTACGCAATTTCATCAAAGAAACGAGAATGTAATGCAAAGTTAGAATCTCCTCGGATATGACTACTAACGACGTGTTCCTTCTGAATTAGCTTTTCATTACTTAATGGAATTTCGGTGCTTTAATAATATTCTAAACACAATTTATAGACTTGCTGGATTTTCCTGTATACCTGATGGACATGAGTTACTTTGTTGTTTGTTCCCCTAAACAAATGCTCTAAAGCATATTACTATATGAATATAACAATATTTTATGAATATTTAATCAACGCTTTAATTCTGACATTAAATCCGGAATTTATAGTTGTTAAACACATAATGTCGCTGTTGCAGCAAACGTATAATGTTATTATTGAACAGGAAGTACGTTTTATCCGTTTCCGTCTGTCACCTTATCGAGGATCCTACGGCATAGAACTCAACCTGCAGTAAAGGTACGATCATCAAAATGAGGAATGGGTACTACAAAAGTGCAATGGACGCAGTGCCGTTGCTGGCGAACTAATATTTAAAGCATCATATGTTTCTAACAATAGGTTGAGCAACCTTTTTCTCACTGTAGGATACTGTTTCTTTTTCTTTATCTGTGGTATCAACGTTCCATACCACACTTGTTAGGGGTTGCAGTTATCGACCGCGGTCCGTATTAGTATCTTTGGACCCGCGAGTCGCGACCAGCGCCGCTTCGCGGCTTGTATCAAGTTTCTAGCGAGCTCTCGTCCACTCTTCCTCGGCACGTCAAGTAGTAAAGTAACATAACTTTCAGCTGATAGAAAGCAACCTCTAACAAGGCGCTTAGTAACGTTTGGCCTAAGCGAGGCCTCAATAGCAATCTGTGTATAATTATACGTATGCAGCGAAGAAGAATCCTGTACAATATATATTATTTTTTTACCAACGACTTCTAATTATTTTAGTCGTTGCAGATCCAGACCATGCAGCCAGCACCTTATCGTCGTTACTGACAAACCTGCTGTGATTCGTATGTTTCTATTTGGCATTGGCCACCAGTCAACATTGGCGACGACTCGTTCGTCGTCGTCATAACATTATCTACCATTCTTTCTTTGGAGTATTGTAATTGCCCCTTGAATTTTGCAGGTATTATAAAAATATATGCTCTTTATGGCTATAGAAGTTTAAACGTTAAGTGGGAAGAATGACACATTCTAAATACATTCTTTTCAATTGCTATTCTGGAACAAAGGCAACGGAGGCAACTGTAAACATTTTTACTGTCTGCGAGGAGAATGTGATTGCGGAATGCTCGTGAAGACGTTTGTTGTCGTCTGAAAGAGGTCTCTAATGACCTCGATATCGATGATACATTAAACCCTACTCTTCCTTTCTTCCTCCTTTCCTTTCTTCCTCCTTTCCTTTCTTCCTCCTTTCCTTTCTTCCTCCTTTCCTTTCTTCCTCCTTTCCTTTCTTCCTCCTTTCCTTTCTTCCTCCTTTCCTTTCTTCCTCCTTTCCTTTCTTCCTCCTTTCCTTTCTTCCTCCTTTCCTTTCTTCCTCCTTTCCTTTCTTCCTCCTTTCCTTTCTTCCTCCTTTCCTTTCTTCCTCCTTTCCTTTCTTCCTCCTTTCCTTTCTTCCTCCTTTCCTTTCTTCCTCCTTTCCTTTCTTCCTCCTTTCCTTTCTTCCTCCTTTCCTTTCTTCCTCCTTTCCTTTCTTCCTCCTTTCCTTTCTTCCAAGGATGATTTATTACGTGGGGGTGGGGGGGTGGGGGGGTGGGGTGTGTGTTATGAAATTCAGTAGGAACACACGTATGACTTTGACAAAGACATTCTGAACACTTCAGATCCGTATGAGCCACGACAGTCACCCAGGGTATGACGAGCTGTGACCATTCAGTCATCGTGGGATATCTTATTTTAGCAGGGAAGGTGCAGAGGATGACAACAGCACGTTTCAAATGACAAAACGACACAGACCAGTGCCTAACAATATATGAATATCTACTTGTTCATCATCTAGCTCTTGAATAGTCTAAATCGATCCTGTCTGAGATTGTTAAAGATGACGCCATCTGCAATCAATAGTTTTCCAACATGGAATCGTAAATGTTGGCATCTGTTGCTAACAGCGCAGGTAGTTTGTGGACGCAGCGGCAGTGATAGTGTATAGGGTTCTCAGACAAGATGTTAACGCACGGCTGTATGAAGGTAACACAACGAAAGCAGCTAGTCATGGGCGTCAGCTGCCGATTCTACAAGCCCTGTGTTCTACAAATATATCCCCAGACATGCTCTTATTAGTTCTCGTTTTGACAATTATTTAAATAATGAGTAGACTTGTAGAACTCTGCAAACAACGCAGCGGCTTTATTCAGCAATCCCCTGGAACTGGAATAACGCCACAGAAAATGGAGAAGTACTGAGCGTAATTTCTGTATGCTATTGATTTCGAATAAACCTATCGCAGCTTATCAATTGCCGTGAGGTAATTTTTTTCTGTTACGAGCTCCCACGCTCGTTAAAAGCTTTTAGTGTTTCAGACGCAATGAACTACTTAAAATTGTTTACTCTCTTTGGGACTGGAGAAAAAAAGAATACAATAGACTCAGATCCATCCATTATATTGTGTTTAACACAGATCAAATGACAGTTTGCTAGCTCTACTGCAAGTGATATTGATTTGGGAATACAGTCCAAGGAACTTACCTATTTCTAAAAGTTTCTTGAAGAGGCAAAATAACGGAAAATTAAAATTACAAATTTTCCCATCATTGTTGCGTTTGGACCCTAGCGCAATGCCAATTCTCGAACTTTTGTTGGAGCAGTACAGACACCAGCCGTTACATTCGTAGGAAACGGGCCACATTACATGCCTGAAACTCTTACTGCTACTGCCAAATACAGAGTGGTTGACGAACAAAAGGTACAAAAAAAAAAGGGCGAGCAGGGTACAGAAGACATGCAAATAAATCTGACAAACATAGGTCGGGAAACCTGTGGTGCTTCCGAAACGACTTGTTATGACTGAGTACGCGAAAACCTCCGCGAAAATCCGAACTGCAGGTATGCGCTTGATGACAAACATAATACAAGTGTTTCCCATAATAACTGTACATGTGAAGCCAAGCATCAGCACGCCTTCAGTGTGTGCCGGAGTTCATCGGCACTGTCAACAAGGCTGGAATACACCGCAGTTTTTAAATATCCCCACACCAAAAAAACCAACGGGTTCAAATCGAGGGACCTGCGTGTCTATGGTATTGGTCAATACACTTGTTGTCGAAGATTAGTGCTACGTATTCCAGAACAGCCAAATGAAAGTGCACCGGTGCACCATCTTGCATGTACCACGTACGGAGCGTATCGTCATGTCTAATAACATTCAAACTTCGTTAACAGTGTTGTAACATTGGCATATGTCGTGTCGGCGGAATCAAGTTTCCTGACGTATGTTTAATACTATAAGTTCTTGGTTTCATTATCCTTTATTCATCACCGAGCGAGGTGGCGCAGTGGTTAGCACACTGGACTCGCATTCGGGAGGACGACGGTTCAATCCCGTCTCCGGCCATCCTGATTTAGGTTTTCCGTGATTTCCCTAAATCGTTTCAGGCGAATGCCGAGATGGTTCCTTTGAAAGGGCACGGCCGATTTCCTTCCCCATCCTTCCCTAACCCGAGCTTGCGCTCCGTCTCTAATGACCTCGTTGTCGACGGGATGTTAAACACTAACCACCACCACCTCCTTTATTCATCCCTTTCGTTAGTACCTACAATAGTCCGTATTTGGCAGCGCCGATAAGAGCTCAGACAAGTTACTTGCCCTGTTTCCTGGGAATGTGAAAGCTTGTGTGACTGACTGCTTCTTGATGTCATTTGTCACTGGCCTCTGCGGACGAAATTGGTCTTCGTCCTCAAGCAAATAAATTTTAATTTTGGTTAAAAGTTTACAGCTGCTGTAGAAACACTTACAAATCTTTAGCGGCTGTGGACCCGAAAGAGATGATGCGGGTTTACAAAAAAGGACCTTTCTTTAGCTGTTTGTCCAATCCAGGTCCGGAAGAGGGTGAGAACAGCCAAAGACAGTAAAGTTTAAATGTTGTGGCAGCATAATTTGTAAAAGGCCTGGGGTTCGGTGGACTATTGTCCGGTGGTCAGTATTCCCAAGAGAAAACGCTGACAGTAATAAATAGATAATCTTGCACTGTACATCGTAGTTACTAAATGGAACTAACATGAAACACATTTCCAGACATATACTTCCTTGCGGTGCAGATTACGAAAGTTGTGTGTCAATCATACTTTTAAGATGTATCTCCCGTCTACATGGCAAAATAATCCGTTCATTACATATTTCATTGCGAAATTGCCTACTGCGTGAGGTGACTGGTTCTGGATGGGGTGCCCACCCCCAGACAGTAAGAACAACTGCCCTGGCACTCTGCTACTCCGCTGCCGAATATATCGCTCCAGTGTGATAAAATTCTGCACATAAAAAACTGAACACTGCCCTAAATGAAATTTTCAGGCTGATCACAGGCTGTCTGAAGCCAACGCCAATACAGAAGCTGTATACACTTGCAGGTATAGCCCCATCCGATATTAGACGCGAGATGGCTGCTAGCAACGACAGGCAAAAGGTCTGAAATAACCCGGCTCACTCCTTGCACGAACATCAGCCACCAGCACCTCGACTGAAATCCAGTTGACAGAGATCAAAGTATATCCAGGGTTGAACTGTGGAAGAAAAGACATCCTGTCGATCCAGAGCGAGACGTTATTGAAGAAACTCTGCCACCTGGTCACCAAGAGGGATAGTGCACATGGAAGTCCTCGAACAGATTGCGCTACGGCGTTGCAAGAACAGAGGACAAATTGAAGAAATGGGGCATCGCACAAGGCGGAGACACATTGTGTGAGTGTGGAGGTGAACAAACTACAAGTTGTCTCCTGAAGTGTCGTCTCTGCCCATAGTCTTGTACAGGATTCGAACGTGCCTTGGCTTATAGCAACGCAGGCAGTGTTGCCAAATACCGGACACAACTAGTGTAAATGTGTTTACTATGTAAAAATTGATTTCTTACTCCTGTGCGTATTATGTAAATATTGATTTCTTACTATTGTGTGTGTTATGTAAATATTAATTTCTTACTCTTTTCCATATGTGTTCATTTTATTACGTTTGTATGTCTTTGAATTACTCATGTATACAAATACGTATATTTTAAAATCAGCACAGTCTGTGTCCTGGTACTTCTGACACGAATAAATAAATACACATTTCGGCCCATGCCACCTTGTGATGGGAGTGAACTTTTTAAATCAATGAGCTTCTTTCTGACTTTGGAAATGGTCGCGGTGAGCTCTACGTGTTTGCGTGCAAAGGTTTAGTAGCATCAGAAGATAGCGTGGCGTAGTGAAAGATAAGCAACAAATTACTTCTACGGCCTAGACGGAAAGTACGAGGGGCGTTCAATAAGAAATAAAACACATTTTTTATGAAAGCAGGCTGGTTTTATTCAGGATTACAATACATGTTATTCGCCACTCTTTTGGCTACAAAAGCCTACTTTTCAACATAATATCCGCCACGCGGGGTAGCCGCGCGGTCTGGGGCGCCTTGTCACGGTCCGCGCGGCTCCCCTCGTCGGAGGTTCGAGTCCTCCCTCGGGCATGGGTGTGTGTGTGTTGTCCATAGCGTAAGTTAGTTAAAGTTAGCCCGCCCGGTTAGGCGTGCGATCTAACGCGCGGCATTCCGGAATGGGAAGGAGCGTCGGTCCCCCGCACGAATCCTCCCGGCGGACTTGTGTCGAGGTCCGGTGAGCCGGTCAGTCTGTGGATGGTTTTTAGGCTGTTTTCCATCTGCCTCTACGAATGATGGCCGTTTCCCCTTATTCCGCCTAAGCTACACTATGTCGGCGATTGCTGGGCAAACAAGTTCTCCACGTACGTATATACCACCATTACTCTACCACGCAACCATGGGGGTTAGACTCGTCTGGTGTACGACGTTCCGCGGAGGGAGGGTCCACTGTGGGCCGAACCGCACAATAACCCCTGAAAGGGTGGTTCGGTGTAGGGCGGCAGAGGGGTGAAGTGGACTGCGGCAGTCGTCGTGGGGGTTGTGGAGCACTGCGGCTGCGGCAGAGACGAAGCCTCTCCGTCATTTCTAGGCCTCCGGTTAACATATAATACAATACAGTACAATAGTTTGAGTAGTGCGTAAGCTTAGGGACTGATGACCTCAGCAGTTTGCTCCCATAAGGCCTTACCACAAATTTCCAAAAATTTTCCAACATAATATCCGTTCAAGGGGGCGCCTTAAGGCACCATACTGGTAGGGCCTGTATGCCCGCATGCTACCACTCTACTGGTCGACGCCGGAGCCACTATAGTGTTGCATCAATACACTCCCCATAATCCACGTACTGTTTCCCGCGGAGTCCTTCGTTGCTCTTCATGCCTTCTGCTGGGCTACGAAGCACTCACCCTTAGAGTATCCCAACAGGTGGACGAGTGTGCCAGCACTAGCCACAGACACGTCCAGTTGTGCAGCGAGATGTTTCATTGTGATCCGTCTATCTGCTCGAATGAGAGTTTCCGCACGTTCCAGCATTCCGGGTGCGTCAGCTGTGTCCAGCCGGCCGGCACGCGTGAGATCGGACAGGTTTGCGCGACCTTGTTGCCATGATAACAAACGACGCGCCCAACGACTCACCGTGCTCTTGTTCAGTGCTAGGTCTCCGTAGATACTGTGCAAGCACCTACGAGTATCTGCGATGCTTTAGTTTTCCGCCAAAAGAAACTCAATGAAAGTTCTCTTCGTGCAATGTACCTCGGTTACAGACGCCATTTTGAAGGCTGCGTATAGCGCCGCCACCTGTCGGTACTTCAAGAAACCATTGGGGCTGAAGCGGTAATGTCCCACAACAATTTCCGCATTTTTTCAACTGAAACTGGCCGAGAAAAAAAGCCCCTCGTACATTACAGTAGTCATTGCAATCCCATACTCCAGACTGAAGTCCTTCCTTCATTAATTATTCACGTTTTATAACTAAGCTTCAGTGATGTTTCGAGGGTTTTCACCTCACAGAATACGCTACTGGCCATTAAAATTGCTACACCAGGAAGAAATGCAGATCATAAACGGGTATTCATTGGACAAATATTTTATACTAGAGCTGACATGTGATTACATTTTCACGCAGTTTGGGTGCATAGATCCTGAGAAATCAGTACCCAGAACAACCACCTCTGGCCGTAATAACGGCCTTGCTACGCCTGGGCATTGAGTCAAACAGAGCTTGGATGTCATGTACAGGTACAGCTGCCCATGCAGCTTCAACACGATACCATAGATCATCAAGAGTAGTGACTGGCGTATTGTGACGAGCCAGTTGCTCGGCCACCACTGACCAGACGTTTTCAATTGGTGAGAGATCTGGAGAATGTGCTGGCGAGGGCAGCAGTCGAACATTTTCTGTATCCAGAAAGGCCCTTGCAGGACCTGCAACAAGCGGTCGTGCATTATCCTGCTGAAATGTAGGGTTTCGCAGGGATCGAATGAAGGGTAGAGCCAAGGTTCGTAACACATCTGAAATGTAATGTCCACTGTTCAAAGTGCCGTGAATGCAAACAAGAGGTGACCGAGACGTGTAACCAATCGCACCCCATACCATCACGCCGGGTGATACGCCAATATGGCGATGACGAATACACGCTTCCAATGTGTGTTCACCGCGATGTCGTCAAACACGGATGCGACCATCGTCCTGCTGTAAACAGAACCTGGATTCATTCGAAAAAATGACGTTTTGCCATTCGTGCACCCAGGTTCGTTGTTGAGTACACCATCATAGGCGCTCCCGTCTGTGATGCAGCGTCAAGGGTAACCGCAGCCATGGTCTCCGAGCTGCTAGTCCATGCTCCTGCAAATGTCATCGAACTGTTCGTGCAGATGGTTGTTGTCTTGCAAACGTCCCCATCTGTTGACTCAGGGATCGAGACGTGGCTGCGTTACAGCCATGCGGATAAGATGCCTGTCATCTCGACTGCTAGTGATACGAGGCCGTTGGGATCCAGCACGGCGTTCCGTATTACCCTCCTGAACCTACCGATGCCATATTCTGCTAAGAGTCATTGGATCTCGACCAACGTGAGCAGCAATGTCGCGATACGATGAACCGCAATCGCGATAGGCTACAACCCGACCTTTATCAAAGTCGGAAACGTGATGGTACGTATTTCTCCTCCGTACACGAGGCATCACAACAACGTTTCACCAGGCAACACCGGTCAACTGCTGTTTGTGTATGGGAAATGGGGTGTAAACTTTCCTCATGTCAGCACTTTGTAGGTGTCGCCACCGGCGCCAACCTTGTGTGAATGCTCTGAAAAGCTAATCGTTTGCGTATCACAGCATCTTCTTCCTGTCGGTTAAATTTCGCGTCTGTAGCACATCAACTTCGTGGTGTAGCAATTTTAATGGCCAGTAATGTAATTTGTTGGTCTAAATGCCAAAGACTGATTTGATGCAATTCTTCACGTTAGTTTGTTCCGTGCAAGCCTGTACTCATCTCTGCATAACTACTGCAGATGGCGTCCATTTGAAACTACTTACGGTAATCAAGTCTTGCTCTGCCTCTCCATTACAAAACTGACTGTATTGAAGCCTAATAATATGTCCTATCAACCTGTACCTTCTTTTAGTGGAATCGTACCATGAATGTTTCTTCTGAATTCATCCAGTACCTCTTCCTTAGTTACCTGGTCTTCACACCTAATCTTCAGCGGTGTTCTGTTACTTCATACTAACAGCGCTTCTATACGCTTCTTGTCTGAACTATTTATCGTTGACATTTGACATCAGCACAGGGCTGCACTCCAGACAAGTACCTTTAAAAAATTTATAATTCCTAACCCTTGAATTTATTTTCGATGTTAAGAAATTCCTCTTTTCGGAAGCTCTTTTCTTGTTGGTACCAGTCTGCGTTTAATATCATCATTACTTGACCTATCGCGAATTTTTTCCAGCACAAATAGAAGTCTTTCAACTAATTGTCTCAGCATCGTCTGATTTAATTTTATTACACTGCAATATTTTTGTTTTCCTTTTTGATAGTGTTCATCTTATACCTTCTTTTCAAGATAGAGCCAATGTTTTATTAGTAAAGCTAGATATCGTCTTGCATTTTTTCCAAATTTTTTCGGTAAGACGCATACTGGAGGGTATTACTATACAACGACGTTATACCACTGACTGCAGTCAAAAAGAGATGGCCTCTTTTGGAGTTAACACAACGAAACCAACGTATCCACCAGAGGATGAGGATGAAAATTCTCGAAATCCATCGTATACGTTCAGTAAAAAATATGAGTGACACAGATAACTGTTTCAATTTGTCATATATCATAATCACAGATTTCCGTAAAACACTACTGCATGGGTGACGGAAGGATATGTTCTTTGTTTCAGTGCGGGGCAATTGCTTCCGAAATAAGTTCAAGCGTTTAAACGGGGATGTGAAACGTAACAACCCTTGCAAAGAGTACACGAAGTGGTTTTAATGACACACTGAAATTCAAACACGACTAATGTCATCAGCATACTGCGACTGCAGGGACACCCAAGAGTTCAGTCACATATAATTTGGGTGTCCTAGGCATAGCAAGGAATCAGATTGCCTGCTTATGGGCTTGGTTATAATGAAATACAAACTTCCCTGTAATGTACTGATACTCTTGGAAACAATGAATTTGCATATTTATAAATTGCGCATAGAATTACAGTTTAAAGTTCGAATTAAATTATAATCGATGAGTGTGTGTGTGTGTGTGTGTGTGTGTGTGTGTGTGTGTGTGTGTGTGTGTGTGTGTGTGTGTGTGTGTGTGTGTGTGTGTGTGTGTGTGTGTGAAGGTTTATTGGGCGTGTTTAGAACAAAAACAATGCGTCTTGCCCTGTAGGAATACCCGTAGAGATGGGGAAAAATTTCCCTTTGTTGGCATCAGAAATGCTCGCAAAATAATTTAACAGCTGTGTGGATGGAGAGTATATCTTCGATAAAATAGATTTCAATAACTGTAGGAAATCATTGTTATGTGGGTGGGCTGTATAGACGAAACATAAAATAAGGAATAGAACAGCAGGTAGAAGATTTGGAAGAACAAAGTGGAATTAGGGCTGGTAGATCATACACAGGCAATATGTTTTGTCTCAAACAGCTAGCAGAAACCATGGAAGGACGAGGCATATTATATTTATTAAGTTGAAGAATGCTTCTTACAATGCGCCACTTAAATATCTGTGGGAAGCAATAGAAGACAAAAATGTTTCTGCAGATTATTTCAGTGTAGTGAAACAGCTTTATAACGCTAATGCTTACTGTCTCAAAAGAGATAACTATCTGTTGGGAGAGTTTACAGTTGACAAGTGAGTGAGACAGATTTGTTGCAAATTTCCTACGTTGTTTATGACATATATTGATAAGAACTTTAAAAACTGGAGGATAAGATGTTCAAGTATGGCTCTGCGAGCAGGAAATGATAGTAGAGATTGGTGCCGAGATTGAAGAAGACATAAGCTGCACATTCAGAAAATTAGTGGAGGAATGCGAGGAGTGGGAATCAAGATAAATGTTGGAAAATCACGGTATACGATCATAAGAGCGGAAGGGCATGGCTTAAAAACCAAGAAGGCTGTTATTAAAAATACAACTTCATATATGTACTTAAGAGCCACAGTGACAGCGGATGGAAGGTATGTTGAAGATGCACTGAATAAAATATGGAAAGCAAAGGTCAGAACGAAGAACCTACAACCACTTTTATACGATGAGAATAGTTTCAAAGCTATGAAGAAGCAACTGTACAAAAGGTTTGTGGAAAATAGTGTACTGCACATAGGAGAAAATGTAGATACTGACAAAGAAAATGAAAGAAAAGCTCCGCGCAATATATTTGGAGAAAGTGTTGAAAAACTACAATAACGGACCGGTAAGAACTGAAGTCATTAAGGGAGTGACGGAAATATGTTTGACATTGGTACAGTGAATGGAAAGAAAACAACTGGAGTGGTGTGGCTGTGTTACACGTACGGATGACCAAAGAATACCTCAGAAAGTATGATTATGGGGAGCTCCAGGGAGTCAGGAAAGAGGTAAACTTAGGGAGAGCGGGATCCCAGAAATAGCAGGGTTGTGCAGGAGAGACAGCTGACAACAAACTTTCAGATAAAGAAGCATTGAGACGGGGTGGTGGTAGACGGTCAAATATTTTGTTAACCAACCGCTACAAGAGAATAATATACAAGTTAGATGATAAGTACTACACAATACTTGATGTGGTAGGGTGGCTTGCCTGCATCAACGATTCAGACAGGCATACGGTAGATACAGCCACAACAGATGGGTATCTATACACCGACAAAAACAATTGGTTTACCCAAGAGGCTGAGACGTTTTGCTGTGGTGTAATCGTTTATATCACAGTCATTCATGTTTAAAATAGTCATTAATACTTGGAAAAGGTAGATACACGGCTTCCATGGAAAGGCAGCCCTGTGATTTTGATTTGGCTATATTGATATGTTCCCTCGTCAATAAAAACTATAGTGAAATGCTGAATTACAAGCGGGGGATCGATCATTTGTGCAAGGACTAGCAGATAACTCTGAGCGTAAATACACGTGACATACAGCGTTTAAATAGGAGGTGAAATCAATTACGATTCGATTACGCTACCGGAGAAAACTCGCTGGAAAAAGTAACAACCGTAAGATTTCTAGGAATTCGGAGAGATCACAACTGAGCAACTACATACAATTAATTGTAGGAAATACAAACGCACTGTTGAGACTAATTGTAAGAATCATAACGAAATGTTATTCAATGTGCACAGTGGGGAGCACGAGCGACTGCGCCTCCTAGGTATTTACTGTGTGATGCGTCAATGCAGTGCTGATTGTTTCAGCGGATGTTGACGGCGCAGTATATCGCGCGACGGCCTTAAAAAAAATTTTTAAAAAATTGGCAACGGCAACTACCCACTAGGGGCTTTTATGTGTTTTAGCTGCCGATTGTATATTTCTCATGTTCTGCACCAGACACCACATAAGGTTTTTTCAAATTCTGAGCGCGGCTGTTTCCTACTGGGATATCTGTATGCGCGACATCCTATATACGAGTACTTAACACCACATTTTTCCATTGGCACATATGAAGATGCGTCATTGGAGGATAAATAAAATAAAAATTCCAGTTTTGCAATCAAGACTGGTTGTTCTTTCATATCAGAAATGTAATTCATCCGTAAAAGAAGTGCCTTGCGAATCACTTGTTTTACCGATTCTTAAGTGCTGTTCAACAGTGTGGGACCGTTGCCGCGTAGGATTAAGAGAAGAGATGGAGGAGATCCAACTAAGAGCGGCGCTTTCCGTCACGGGATGGTTTAGTTCGGTCGAGGGTGTCACGAAGACCCTCGACAAACTCTGGTGGCAGTCACTGCAGGAAAGGTGTTATGTGTCACGGAAAAGGTTACTGCTGAAATTCAGAGAACGTTAATTTTAAGAAGGGTCGGACAACATATTACTTCCTCCGATATACGACCACGATGAGAAAATCAGAGAAATTGGAGCTCATACCGAAGTTTACTACCAGTTGTTCCCATGCTCCCTTCGCGAATGGGACGCGGATGGGGAACATGTTATTAGTATCAGAGATGCCGTATCGTGTAGATGTAAATTTGTAAATTATTTTTGCGGAAAGTTTTAACGCCAGCATTAACGAGCGTTATGTCACTGTTCGAGTTTCCTAAAGCTTTAGAATGCCACTAAAAATTAGGCTAATCATTCCATTAAAAACAAAAATTCTTGCACCAATGTGTAGGTTGGTACAAGAGGTAAATGGTATACACAGACAACAAAATTGCGTGGATCTCTGAGTAATGCTGAAAAGCACATTTCAACAACTGGCTACCTTCACGAAATACTCGGTACATCTAAAAGGCCGTGCCTGATTTTATTCTTGACATACAAGCAACGTCGGCGCAGTTAACTGCAGTGGTTCAAAATGGTTCAAATGGCTCTGAGCACCATGGGACTTAACATCTGCGGTCATCAGTCCCCAAGAACTTAGAACTACTTAAACCTAAAGACATCACACACATCCATGCCCGAGGCAGGATTTGAACCTGCGACCGTAGCAGTCGCGCGGTTCCAGACTGAGCGCCTAGAGCCGCTAGACCACCGCGGCCGGCTTAACTGCAGTGGCAGCTCGATCTAATTACTGTAAACAGCAGATCCGCATCCGACCAGGCAGTTGCGAGCAGGCGGTTTTAAATACAGGGCGTGCGGTCGCCCTGTGTGAACGTTGTTGTGTCACAAATCATAATGGAAGAAGACGTGTGAATCATATGTTCAAGGCATTCTATAGAATAACGCCCGAATGAAAACAACGACGCGTAGACGCCTACCACGATTTGATTGAAATGCAAAAGGTGGCCATTTCCTTTCCGGAAAAGAAATCATCATGAGTGATGAGACACGCGTTATCAATACGAACCTACCACAAAACAGAAATTCACATGACGAAGTCAGCGCTGCCACGACATAACGACGTTCAAGCCAGTTTGATGTGCGAGCTCAACAGCATTTCAAATGAGTTTTCTGGCAGTTTCGCGCTGTGGTATGAACATTATGAGCGCTGTACTCATGTGTGGTTGAGACGACGTAGAATACTAGAAGCATTATTACTAGTCCATCGCAAAATTTTTGGACTCACGCGGTAGGAATCAGGAGTGCTGCAAGTTTCAGGTGGTTCATGGTAGTAGAAAGCAAGTCCAGCAACATGACTATAGAAATGAACCCAGCGGCTATCTACAACGTGATGGAGACAGACACAAAGTAAGCGCCGTGCGTCCCACGTGGTCCTTACCTGCGGGAGAGTCGCCTTGGGCCTGAAGAGGATGTCCTCGATGAGGAAGGACGTTCTGCTGCCCCTGGGGTCCTGCAGCCTCTGCTTGTCCATCGTCAAGTGACGCCGACGAGCAACGCACCAGGCCGCTACTGAACCATCGCAGGTCCCCCAGAGAGGGAAAGACGTTCTGAAACTGCGTCTGTGCCGCCGAGCTGTCAACCGCCCGCCACGGGCGTAACTGTCCAGCGACTGGCGTTCTCTGGCGCTGAAGACGTGGCCGTCGGTGGGTGCGAGAGGGAGGGTAGGCGTGGGCACCCTAGCGTCTCTGGAGTTCCCGCCTCTGCACCGGAGGAATGGGCCTTGGCCGTACAAACGCGACCAATCTGCGGTGTAGCTCTAGCGGCTAAGGGGCAGCAACTGAAGGGGTTATGTCGCTCGTTGCTGCAATCCGTACTTCCGGAGGGGGTGGGGAAACTCTTCCCCTCCACAGTTGCGCCCTACCTCCCTCCTCCCCTCTCCCGGCCGCACCGATGGAGGCCGTGAGAAACGGAAAAAAGGGAATCTCTTACGAGCAGATTTTGCTATCGAGCCTATCTGCCCTCTTTCTCGTTCCTTCCTCGATTTTTCTGCCGTCGTCCCCTGAGGGGTAGAGCGTACGATACACCGTGCCCCGCGTTCGTCGCTGCTGGAATTGCTTCTAAACAGAGACAACGCACACACATACACAGCACACACACACACACACACACTCGCACGCCCTCTTCACTCGTGTGCGCGCATCCCAAACTCTCCGCGATCCCTACACCGCATTCGGTAAGTCGTCCACAAGTGTGGGGTGGAGGGAGCTTCTGCTAAGGGTAGGGGCGACGTCTGTAAAAATGGCCACTGACGACGCTTCGCGCCGGTTGGTCCGCGACGCTCTCCGGGCCGGTCGCCATTGGTCCGCGCGCCCGTGACCACTCCCATCGTCGCTAGGCAACGAGGCGCAGTGGTGGGGAGCGTCGGGTCGCGACGCGCCGAGCCGCCGCTGCGTGAGGGTTGAGAGGGACGCCCGTAGTGGGGGGCGGCGAGCACGGGAGGGGTGGGTCAGAGCGGTTGTCGGCGGGCGGCGAGGGAGGGGTAGAAGTTGCCAGCGAGTTAATTAACTACAACGACGCCCGGAACGTGCGCCTAATCCCAGCAGCCGCTGCCCCCAACCCCGCGCGCCGCCGCGGTCCTACCCCTCACAGCAGCAGTAATGGAGCATACCAATTAGGTTAATATTCGTGTTATTGGCGAGTACACAAAGACAAGCTTTGAGCTGATATTGAATTACTCTGCAGGGGGCGCGAGCAGGGGCACGCCCGACGTTACAATGCACCCCCTTTCCTGCTTCCCGGCTTCGCCGGCAGAATTGCGAGCGGCCGGAGATTCAGTTATGACGATATAACGCCACCGTCGACGACGACGGATTGCCCTCGCCTCGCCTCGCCTCGCCTCGCCTCGCCTCGCCGTCGCGTCGAGCTCATCCCTTCTGGACAGCACAGTCCTCTCTCTCTCTCTCTCTCTCTCTCTCTTTCTCTCTCTCTCTCTCTCTCTCTCTCACCCTTTCTGTCGTTACCGCGAGCCTTTTACATTTTGCTCACACAGCGCTACGATAAGTCTTCTAACTACAAACACTAACACACTAAGGGCGGTCATAAACACTTAATTACTGGGTTAGTGCACAACTTCGTAGCGTTTTATCGTATCTTTCATAAACGCAACAGATACACATAACAGAGACTTAAGTCATCAATAGCATATTTTCTCCACTATTTACAACAGTCTGCCAACGCTGGGATAACTTTTCCATTCCGAGATTGTAGAAATCGCATGGTTTTGAGACGAAGAACTCGTTCGAGCCATGTTCGAAGCGCATTTTCATCCGAAAAGGAAGTTTCTTGAAGGTTTTTCGAAAGAGGGCGGAAAAGGTGAAAATCCGAGGATGCAAGATCAGGTGAGTAAGGGGGTGCGAAATGGCTTCCAAGCCCCAAGGAAATTTCATCATTTGGGAAAAAGCTACTGTAAAATGTATCGTAACGTCAACAAGCCGCCTGAAGATGAAATTTTCGGTTCGAAACCGGTGACGGCACTATTTAAATAAATAAATAACATTGTAAAAAGTGGATGGTTGCTGTTGTCTTCTCTGTAAGAGTCAACCTGTATTATTTCAAACGTTTAGTAAGCAGTAACTGAATCTAAACTTCCAATTATGTATCTCTTTTATTTGAAGCCGTTTTGACTATCTTTCGACTGTGAATGTCTCAAGAAATATGTAAAGGTTTTTTTAAATTACCGCTACCAGTCACGAACTTTGTCAACTACTGTATGTTGTGTAATGGTCACTCACTTCGTTCTTCTCGCGTGGTAGTCTCGTTGTGATGGAAATGGATACACCGCAACACATCATAACGAATTTAAGAACGAAATGAGTAAGCATCACACAACATTTTCGTGGAAACATCAATCCAGCTTCCAAAGTGACATCGCCTCTTACTAAGTTTTCTCTTCTTCCACAGGATGACCACAGAATTTACGAAAATACTATGTAATATCGGTATGACCTCAATGTAAAGTTGTTTTTGTAATACCATTTAGCCTGAAGATGAAGTTTAACCCTCGAAACATGTAGCTAAATAAATCAGTAATACAGTAGTTGACAAAGTTTGTGACTGGTAGCGGTATTTTAAAAAACCTTTACATATATATATAAAAAACATTTACATATCTCTTTTATGCTTTATTTATTACAGCAAGCAGAAATGAAATGACATTTTGAATCGCAAATAACTTTACTCTTCACATACAAGGAGTTGAGGTTCTAGCAATTACGTATTTTTGCACATGCACTTCACATACCCTTGTGTGGTTCCGGTAGATTGATGGCAGAGTTCACAGATGTGTATGAAAAGCTCTGTGCCGTTTGTTATATTAATTTATCTGGTAGACAATTCCTTTAACATCCTGCCTCGCCCATCACAGCCAATACAAAAATATGTTTCATAAAGTATGCTCAACAACTCACCATCTGGTGCGTAAAATTTGGTTCCATCACATATTTCCTTCAGAGTTTGTATAAGTTTCTGTGTTCCCTGTACGTATATTACACTGTATTTCTTTCATTAAACAATGATGACGAGGTTGTTTTCTTTCCCACAGTCTTATGCGCATTGGCGCCCATTGTTATTTCCTTAAAGTGAACGAACGCCTGTTAGAAAAACACTGTTTCTTGAAGAATTACTCTTTGTTGTCTGTAAATCTCTACAAAAACTTTTTCATTGTATTTGCACAATCATTAACGATAAATTTTCAGAATCATCACGTGCAGCCTCCATTTTAAGGAAAGTGGCACTCTGATACAACTGAACTCCGGCCAAACTGTACTGAAACTGTTACAATAATGATATCTGTGGATCTTGTACTGTCAAAATAAAGAGGCTTTCGTAAAGAGTGGTACTCTTTAAAATCGTAATTTCTAGTTTCTAATATTTTTATGCACTTCCAGATGTGAAAATATCCAACAAAATTTGTCGATTCGCCGCGCAGTGACGCACGCTTCCTGAACGTTTAGAAATCATTTAAAAAATCTACCAAAGTGGCGGCTCAGTTGTGGGTGCTCGTCGTTTGTTCATCTGAGAATTGGGT
Source organism: Schistocerca americana (assembly GCF_021461395.2). NCBI lineage: Eukaryota > Metazoa > Arthropoda > Insecta > Orthoptera > Acrididae > Schistocerca > Schistocerca americana. Next base: position 397,759,246 of record NC_060126.1, on the reverse strand, counting down.
CGCCATCATCGTTTCTCTACCCAGGCTATACGCCACATTGTGGCCAAGTTTGGGCGGGATTTCACTCTACACGGCCAGAAGACACCAAGAAGACAACGTAAAGCGCGAAGAGAGAACACTGCAGTAGCGGCCAGTATTGAGGAAGAGCCGAATGTGACAGTTTCGGGACGATCTCAACGATTGCGGCTCTCTGAGACATCAACGTGGCGATTGTTGGTAAAGGATTTGGGCCTGCACCCATACAAAGTGGTACTGACCAAAGAATTGAAGCCAAAGGATCACAGCTTGCGTCGTGAGTTCCTTGACTGGGCGTACAGCAGTTGGGAGTTGACTCTTAATTTAGTGGAAAAATCATCATCTCAGACGAGGCGCCTTTTTGTCTTAATGGCTTCGTAAGTACGCAAAATGGTCGTTATTGGAGTTAGAAGAACCCACAAACTTTCCATGAAGTGCCATTGCATTCAGAAAAACTCGCTGTGTAGTGCGGTTTATAGCGTGGCGGCGTCATTGGACCTTATTGCTGTCGAGATGTTGAGAGAAGAGCCTGTACAGTCAATGGTAACCGCTACAAACTCATTCTGCGCAAATTTCTGTAGCCAGAACGTGAGACTACAAATACTGAAAACATGTGGTTCCAGCGGGATAGCCGGCCGACGTGGCCGTGCGGTTAAAGGCGCTGCAGTCTGGAACCGCAAGACCGCTACGGTCGCAGGTTCGAATCCTGCCTCGGGCATGGATGTTTGTGATGTCCTTAGGTTAGTTAGGTTTAACTAGTTCTAAGTTCTAGGGGACTAATGACCTCAGCAGTTGAGTCCCATAGTGCTCAGAGCCATTTGAACCATTTTTTCCAGCGGGATAGTGCTACGTGCCACACAACTGACGCTATTCTTGGAGGGAGAAGTTTGGCGGCCGGATCATCTCAAGATATGGAGCAGGGAACTGGCAGCCACGGTCGTGCGATTTTTTTTTTCTTTTGGGCTGCATGAAAGCGCAGGTCTATGCTGACAAGCTACGAACTTTGGAACATTTGGAGGCGAACATTCGTCAGACCAGCGCGGACATAACACCACTAACGTTGGATAGAGTAGCCAATCACTGGGGCAATCGTGTGAGTCCATGTTTCGTGGACATTTCAACTATATATTGCTCAGAACATACCTGCAATGTGTAACCTAAAAAACAAAAAAAGCCAAATTACCTTGATACGTTGAGTGGCACTTTTTTTTAATTTTGAAAAGCATAAGTCTTAGTGAAAGAAATAAGATGTACTCCGTACCCTGCTTCATGATTTTTGCTATTCAATATATCCTCTAGGCATTCCGTTAAACGCTGGATTTCACAGTTGGTCGGTAACATGTACACCACAAGCCACTACGCTGAGCAGCCTGTGTCAATATTAACATCGCTCTCTCTCCTGTTCTGTGCCAGTGTGATGCGAGGGAAAAAGTTACTGTCTAAATACTTTCGTGCGTTGCAAAAATCTTCATCGTTCTTGGTAGAGCACTTGCCCGCGAAAGGCAAAGGTCCCGAGTTCGAGTCTCGGTCCGGCACACTGTTTTAATCTGCCAGGAAGTTTCATTTTCATCGTTCTTGTGAAACACAAATAACTCTTTACTCACACGAAGTGCTGAGTACTATTGATAAGGGATTTCAAATTGGTTCCGTATTTCTAGATTTTCACAAGGCTTTTGACACTGTAACTCACAAGTGGCTTGTAGTGAAATTGCGTGCTTATGGAATCGTCTCAATTATGTGACTGGATTCGTGATTTCCTGTCAGAGAGGTCACAGTTCGTAGTAACTGACGGAAAGTCGTCGAGTAAAACAGAGGTGATTTCTGGGGTTCCCCAAGATAGTGTTATAGGCCCTTTGCTGTTCCGAATCTATATAACCGATTCAGGAGTCAATATGAGCGGCCGTGTTAGGTTGTTTGCTGATGATGCTGTCGTTTATCGACTAAAAAAGTCATCAGAAGATCAAAACAAATTGCACAACAATTTAGTAAAGATACCTGTATGGTGCAAAAATTGACAATTGACCCTAAATAAAGAAAAGTGTGAGGTCATCCACATGAGTGCTAAATGGAATCAGTTAAACTTCGGTTACACGATAAATCAGTCTAATCTAAAAGCCGTAAATTCAACTAGCTACCTAGGAATTACAATTACGAACAACTTAAATTAGAAGAAACACGTAGAAGATATTCCTGGGAAGGCTAACCAGACTGCGTTTTGTTGGCAGGACACAGAAAATGTAACAGATCTACTAAACAGACTGCCTTCACTACGCTTGTCCGTCCTGTTTTAGAATACTGCTGGCGATGTGAGATCCACACCAGATTGGACTGACGGAGTACATCGAGAAAGTTCAAAGAAGGCCAGTACATTTTGTATTATCGCGAAATGGAGGAGTGTCACTGAAATGATACAGGATTTGGGGTGGACATCGTTAAAACAAAGGCGTTTTTCGTTGCGGCGGAATCTTCTTACGGAATTTTAATCACTAACTTTCTTCTCCAAATGCGAAAATACTTTGTTGACACCGACCTACGCGGGGAGAAACTATTATCATAATAAACTAAGGGAAATCAGAGATAGCACGGAAAGATATAAGTGTTCGTTTTTTCCGCGCGCTGTACGTGATCGTAATAATAGAGAGTTATTGTGAATGTAGTTCGATGAACCCTCTGGCTGGAACTTAAATAAGATTTGCAGAGTATCCATGTAGATGGTGATGTAGAAACCGCGCCACTTATCAAAGAGACAGCACAGATCTTGCACAGCCTTCCTCGAATACCGGTCGTCTAAATTTACCCAACGTCACCTTTCTTCCAAACATTCTATTTGAAGTTCCCTGATAATATTCATAACTTTTTTGTGTAGTTATTTGTGATGTGCTACGATCGTAGCGTCTCTAAACTGTTCGTAGTTTGCTGTCTGCGGCAACACATACGAGAGCGAGACTCCTAACTCAGCACTCTAGAATTTGTCGCTCTTTCGTCGTCTACGCCGTTTCCTTTACAGGTGTATCACGTTTTCCCAGATCCCTGCTAACAAATCTAATTTGTTCCTTCGCTGTCCCCGCTATTTATTTCATGTGTCTGACTCACCTCACATAGCTACACGATGTAATATTACCATTAAAAATTTAGAGATCATCACGGGCACCAGAAGCTTATATCTGAACTTGAAATCGCGTGCTGTCGAGTTTTCCTCTGAGCCATGAGAATTATATTGCGTTTATCAACATTTTATGAGAGCCATTTTTCAGTATTCAAGTAAGAAGACTATGTATAAGGAGTGTTCAAATGAAAAGGTACGAAACGTTGTAACAACAAAATCGGTTGAAATTTGTATGTGCCGCTCTGTGATAGCGCAGTAACACATCTATGGACGGGAAGCGTGTGTCGTCACCTGCCCTAAAAAATTCAAAACTGTGCCCCTCAGGTAAGATGATATTCACCGTCATTTTCGACGTCCTAGGTCCGAAGCTCATCGAATTCCTCGAGCACGGAGAAATCATTAACAATGACGTGTACTGTGAGACACTCCGTAGCCTACGCAAGTTCTCTCAGAGCAAACGGCCTGGACTGCTCACGAAGGTGTGAGGGAGTAATTCTGCTCCACGATAACACCCGTCCACACCTCTCAAAGGCCACACATAGTGTGATGGTCAAGTTCAAGTGGAAAAAGTTTGATCATCCGCCCTACAGCCCGGACATATCACCCTGCACCTTCCATGTGTTTGGTTCGCTAGAAAAACATCTCAAAGGAAAGCGCTACAACTCAGATAACGAACTGAAGAACACAGTGGAGGGTTGGCTCCTGTCACAGTCACAGGAATTCTGGGAACAGATAATTCTTCGGCTCATCAAACATTGGGATAATTGTGCTCGGCATGTAGTGATTTACTTTTGAATAAAGACTTCAACTATAACCACAGCATTATTTCGTACCTTTTCTTTTGAACACACCTCATATTCGTGCTGTATTTTTTTAGCGACATAATCTAGTGACGATACTTTCCTGTAGGGAGCAGGAAACAATCTCTGATCGGAGCTGACAGTCTATAATAAATCATATACGTATTTTAACTGTATTATCGTCCAAAAAGTTCCTCATGGCACGCGCATTGATACTGTCACCTCTGCTGAACATACAATGGTAAATCGAAACATTACAGGTACCTACGTGATAGTATGAGCGGTCGCGAAATGGAAACCACAGTGAAAAATCCGATGACGTTTTCCACAGATGTGTTGGGCAGTGTCTCTAGTATGCTCGTCGATCGCGTTACGTCGTTCCCTTTAGTTCTGAGCACACAGGGAGCACGTAAAGATACCTAGAGAAGTAGTGTCTCCCGCCAAGTACGAGGGACTGTTGAGAAATTTCACCCGAAGCTATGCAGCCAACATTACATAACTGTTGTGCATTTTCTTCTTCAAGATAATTCTCAGACGCGTTCTGCAGGGGAAATGAAGATGCTTCTGCATCGTTTTCAGTTGTAAATGTTTGATTACCCACAATACAGCCCGTAATTGTCTCCCTCTGAGTTTCATCTCTGCTCACATGAACCGCTGGCTATGAAGACAACAATTTGGCACTGACAACGAGCTGTAGGCCAGCGTAGAGAATTGGCGGAAAGCACTGGCGGCTGCCTTCTATACCGATGGTACTGGAAAGTTGGTACAACACTACGACAAACGTCTAAGTCGGATCGGGGACTACGCAGATAAGTAGCTGGAAGTTGTAGCTAACTGTTGAACAGTTTTGAGTTTCACTGTGGTTTTCATTTCGCGGCCTATCGTTCCTTACTTTCCGAATAGCCCTCGTACATTGGTCTACCTTTGGAACGCAATAGAGCAGCGAGGTTGTATGGCATGGATTCACAAATTCTTGGTGGGTTTCAGGAAGTGTGTGGCACCTTATGTCTTCACAAAGGTCACACAATTCCAGTAAATTAAATATATTCTGCGGAGTACGAATTCGACAAGTTCTTGGAAAGTTTCCAGAGGTATGTGTCAGCAGGCTCATATGCAGTTGCATAAAACATAGGCCGGTGATTTGTTTTAATGGAGCTTGTGTCAGACACTATCCTAGACATGTTCTATCGGATTCACACCAGGTGAATCTGGTGCCCGAGACATCAACTGGAGGTCATTATCGTGCTTCAGAAACCATTGCAGCACGATTCTGGCCTTGTGACGTGGACAGTCATGTTGCTGGAAGATGCCATCACAGTCAGGGAAGACATCAAATATGAACGGATACCGGTGGTTCGTAATTATGCTCACGTAATCCACATTTGTCATGGTGCCTTCGAGTGCGACCACAGGACGCCTGAAAGTCCAGATGAATGCCACACACAGCACGATGCTATGATACTGCCCCCACCTGCTAGCGTCCATGGCGAGGTGCATTTTTCGTGCAGCCGTTCGCATGAATGGCGGCGTATCTGGGACACGACTATTGACCTGTCAAAAAATAAATAAACAAATAAATGCAATTTATCCGAGCAGGTGACTCGTTTTCATTGGTTCATGGTTCAGTCTCAAAGCCGCGCGGGATTAGCCGAGCGGTCTAGGGCGCTGCAGTCATAGACTGTGCGGCTGGTCCCGGCGGAGGTTCGAGTCCTCCCTCGGGCATGGGTGTGTGTGTGTTTAGAACGATTTAGGTTAAGTAGCGTGTAAGCTTAGGGACTGATGTCCTTAGCAGTTAAGTCTCTTAAGATTTCACACACATTTGAACAATCTCAAAGGTGGCGTACCCACTGTAATAGTAGCTGATGATGTCGTTGAGTCAATGTGAACAAGTGTTCAACAATTTCCGCTGAACGGTTTGCGCCCAAAATCTTGCGTCTATACGAACATTGTACTGTGTCGTCAGATCTGACACAGGGAGCCTGCTATCCCGCTTTACGGGGCGGGCAAGCCTATGATCCCCACGTTCTATGCTGGTACTTGGAGGTCCAGCACTTTATCGCCCACTTGTGGTTTAACCATCAACCAACAACGTTACATAGCCCCCCCCTCCCTCCCCCCCCCTCCCCCCCCCCCCCCCCAGCTTCGCCGTTTGAGAGCTGCTCATTCCCACGCAATCTGTCATAAAAATCTGCCCTTTGTCAGAGTCGCTTATATCAGTAGCTTTCGCTGTTTGCGGACCGCATGGTTGGTAGAATGTTTCCACTGAAAGAAAAAAGAAGGAAGATTGAGTTTAACGTTCCGTGGACATCGAAGTCATTGGAGACGGAGCACAAGCTCGGATTGCGTCAAGAATGGAGAAGGGAATCGGCCATGCCCTTTGAAAGGAATCATCCAGGCATTTCCTCGGAGCGATTTAGGGAAATCAGTAAAAACCTAAATCTGCTTGGCCGGATCCGTATTTGAAGCATCGTCCTCCCGATTGCGAGTCCAGTCTGCTAAGCACTGCGCCACCTCGCTCGGTGCCTCTGCTTCCATAGTATACTTTGTAATGTTGTTGCTTTAATTTCTTCTGAAAGCGGTGCTGATAGACAATAAAAGCGGGTTAAAAGCTGTGAGCTGTCTGGGGAAGTTAACCTTCCATTACTGAGCAACTGTTTCACCAGATACCCAGTCTAGCTTACCAAATTCCCCACCAGACTAACATTAATTATAATCTTTTAATAGTCAAACGACAACCGGTGATATGTATATACACTCCTGGAAATGGAAAAAAGAACACATTGACACCGGTGTGTCAGACCCACCATACTTGCTCCGGACACTGCGAGAGGGCTGTACAAGCAATGATCACACGCACGGCACAGCGGACACACCAGGAACCGCGGTGTTGGCCGTCGAATGGCGCTAGCTGCGCAGCATTTGTGCACCGCCGCCGTCAGTGTCAGCCAGTTTGCCGTGACATACGGAGCTCCATCGCAGTCTTTAACACTGGTAGCATGCCGCGACAGCGTGGACGTGAACCGTATGTGCAGTTGACGGACTTTGAGCGAGGGCGTATAGTGGGCATGCGGGAGGCCGGGTGGACGTACCGCCGAATTGCTCAACACGTGGGGCGTGAGGTCTCCACAGTACATCGATGTTGTCGCCGGTGGTCGGCGGAAGGTGCACGTGCCCGTCGACCTGGGACCGGACCGCAGCGACGCACGGATGCACGCCAAGACCGTAGGATCCTACGCAGTGCCGTAGGGGACCGCACCGCCACTTCCCAGCAAATTAGGGTCACTGTTGCTTCTGGGGTATCGGCGTGGACCATTCGCAACCGTCTCCATGAAGCTGGGCTACGGTCCCGCACACCGTTAGGCCGTCTTCCGCTCACGCCCCAACATCGTGCAGCTCGCCTCCAGTGGTGTCGCGACAGGCGTGAATGGAGGGACGAATGGAGACGTGTCGTCTTCAGCGATGAGAGTCGCTTCTGCCTTGGTGCCAATGATGGTCGTATGCGTGTTTGGCGCCGTGCAGGTGAGCGCCACAATCAGGACTGCATACGACCGAGGCACACAGGGCCAACACCCGGCATCATGGTGTGGGGAGCGATCTGCTACACTGGCCGTACACCACTGGTGATCGTCGAGGGGACACTGAATAGTGCACGGTACATCCAAACTGTCATCGAACCCATCGTTCTACCATTCCTAGACCGGCAAGGGAACTTGCTGTTCCAACAGGACAATGCACGTCCGCATGTATCCCGTGCCACCCAACTTCCTCTAGAAGGTGTAAGTCAACTACCCTGGCCAGCAAGATCTCCGGATCTGTCCCCCATTGAGCATGTTTGGGACTGGATGAAGCGTCGTCTCACGCGGTCTGCACGTCCAGCACGAACGCTGGTCCAACTGAGGCGCCAGGTGGAAATGGCATGGCAAGCCGTTCCACAGGACTACATCCAGCATCTCTACGATCGTCTCCATGGGAGAATAGCAGCCTGCATTGCTGCGAAAGGTGGATATACACTGTACTAGTGCCGACATTGTGCATGCTCTGTTGCCTGTGTCTATGTGCCTGTGGTTCTGTCAGTGTGATCATGTGATGTATCTGACCCCAGGAATGTGTCAATAAAGTTTCCCCTTCCTGGGACAATGAATTCACGGTGTTCTTATTTCAATTTCCAGGAGTGTGTATATATATAAAGAGAATTTAAATAAAAAGAAATAAATCAGTTTAAATTTGGAAATTTATTTTAACATTGATCACTGAAATTTCAGCATATTGAACTTGATTCATAACTAAACTGGTGCATTATTTAGGATTGTGAAAATGTGAGTTTGTAATCTTACAGAACACATCAAATATGGAGCCAAGATTTGGAGACTGCATACAACACTGCGTTCATAAAATAACACACGAAGAACGTTGAAACATATGCAAGAGGAAATTAACCACTACCAACCGATTCAATTTTCACCCAAAGAAGTTACGTTCACAGTGCAATCCTGTCCGTCATATAATTACCACACACTGGTATACTAAATTCATACTAGCTCTCTGTGAAATTTTCCCGAAAAGAAAAGCTGAGGGCTACTTTGATGATTACACCACATGCTTCACGTGGTCAACTTGGTTTACACAAAGAGTGTAATTCCACAATAATTTTGATAATTAAAATAAATTAGATCGAAAAGCAATTTACAAAAGGAAAACCTCGAACTGGTTAGTATCGCCTTACTATTAACCTGATGGGTCAAACAATTGTATAAGCACGTGGTACTGGTCTCACAAAGGACATCCCACGTGGGTTGAACATAAAGAAAAGTTGCTATATTGAAAAATATTCTCAAGACGAGACGTTATAATCTCACGCACATTCGCATTTAAGATTGATGATCTTAGTTAGAGTTACTGATCAACACGTGGTTCCACTTTACTCACAAAGTGGTGACAAAGCAACTACTGGAAGATATTCTGAACTTCACACTCGAAATACACTGCGTTGCAATTTAAGATAACATTAGATATTTTATAGCTAAACCTGAAATAAAGGTGATTAAATTTTCAGTTAGGCTGAACTTAAGAAATCCATTATCCTACGGACTTAGCAGACACGCGCTTAGCCGGAGATCTTACCATTTCAGACGCTCGCCGCGGACAGACTGACCTGGGCTCCTACCAAGGGTGCTTCCGTATACAAAACGGAAGTGACCAGAGAGGCAGCTTCCTATACCAACATGACAAGGGACGGACAGGACCATACTAAGGATAGAAACCTCTTAGCTTTTAGAAAGCGTAGCTAACTGTTCCGAAGTTAGTCCTACTGTTCTCTAGCAGACAGGCTTGTCTGCTACCATCCAGCATGCAACTAGAAATACATTTGCTCATTCATTCTTTCACACAGAAGGGAAGGGGGATGACAGTATCCTATCATATACAGTATATAAAAGAAAGCGGATGTAGGTTCCATATGAGACTGTGTGACATGAATTACATATAAACTGTGTTTTAAAGTGTAGTAGTGGGACAGATCGTTCTTGTTTATGTGTAAAAGTAAAACGTTTCACTGCTCAGTCTCCTCCCAGATAGTCAGAAACACCACAGTAAATTTAGAAGTGGAATGTATGCCGTAAATGACAGCAGATTTAAGAAATTAACATGAAAGGAATCCAACAGAGACCTGTCAACTTTCCTTGCCACATGACGTGCTCGCAGCACCAGGCGACATTCTATGCTTTGGTGGGCGGTGGTCATTATGTTTTGCCTCAACAGTGTAGTTTCATGTGCCTATTTCATTTGGTAAAGGCTTGTTTGATACTTGAATTTTAATTCTTTTCTGCATCTTGTAAATAGAAACTGTGTTTATACAGTTGCTATAACATAGTTATAGTGGATTAGCAACCTAAATTTACCTGTCTGATACATAAATCCAGCGGTGTTCAAAAGTTAAAGACTCAAGTAACTTTAGCACTATTTGTCACTGGCATGGAACATAGCCCGATGAAACTTGTAATATACATAGAAAAAAACTGCCATAGTATATAATAGAGAAGGTAACTGAAAGAAATACGTAAAGAGATGAGCAGAAATGGCACTCTCATTCAAAGACAAATAATTACAATGCAGTCACCGAGACTTATGATGGTCCCCTGGACATTACGAAACGCAGAACGCGGTTCTTAACAGGGTGTGTGATCACCATAGACAGCAATGCGTGCTCTGCAACGTACTCTCATATTGGCCACAAGGTTGATAGCGAGTTCTTGAGGTAGGAAACTTCCATCTCTCCAATAGCGCGGTTGACAACCAAATGGTTCAAATGGCTCTGAGCACTATGGGACTTAACATCTGAGGCCATCGGTCCCCTAGACTTAGGACTACTTAAACCTAACTAATCTAAGAACTACAAACAAATCCATGCCCGAGGCAGGATTCGAAGCTGCGACCGTAGCAGCAGCGCTGTTCCGGACTGAAGCGCCTAGAACCGCTCGGCCACATCGGCCGGCAGGGAACAATCGGTAGAACAGAGGGGAACAACTGCTGGACACTCATGGGTGTGTATTGATGGGCTGTGATACGCCCCCCTTTGCATCCTACTCATGTTCGATGGGATTTAAGACACCAAAACTATCATGCTCTACATTATTCCTGGCTCCATTACTTGTTACAGCCTCTCGCCACATTTGAGTACGTCCGGAATTACTACCGGACTGAAACTGCTCTCATCCGAGAAAAGCACGTAACCGCACTCTTTGTTGGTCCACTTACTGTCCTGTTGACACCATCGCAGATGGTTCCACTGATTTGTGGGTGTGAAAGGAACGCAACGTACTGCTTGTCGGGCAAAGAACCCATCCCCATGAAGTCGCCGTGCCATCGTGAAGCGTGAGATTGTGTGCCTTGTAATGCTGTTAAATGCGTTTCCAATTGGACCCGCTGTTTAACGTGGATCCCTACTTGCCCGTTGCACAACGTAGCGGTCATCTGGTACTGTAGCTGACCGTGCTCGACCATCTCCTCTCCTTCGGGCAGCAGTGCCTGTGGTTCCGAAAGCTCCCCACGGTACGTGAAACAACGCTGTGAGGATACCAAACTCCTGGGATACAGTCGCCACTCTTCGTCCTTCTTCCAGTTTCCCATTGATTCGTCCCCTCTAAACTCATCCAAATGTTGTCTATGGGCCACGTTGTAATGAAGAACACCACTACACCGTTCCGTAGCTGCTCGATGATTGACTCACAGTATTTTTCTGTTCCTTCAACTACCTCGTGTTGCGGGGCCAGCACCATTTGGCAATATACTCAGGCTGACCTCACGTGACGTGATGTCCAATTTCTTGTGCACGACTGGGAGGCCACTGGCGAAATGCTCCTCTACTTTAATTCATATCCATCTTGTCATTAATACGTTAGTTTATCTATTCTCGTCGTTAAGTTTTTCTGAACAGAGCAACATACGCAGCATATACGATTATCGGGAAAAGGTTACTGACCCGCAACACGCTAACATTGTGAAACACCGCCTCTACAGACATTTAGTAACTGATTTTCTTTATAGATGTGCGACACTTTTCCAGCAAACTGTTGTCGACCGTTAGCCTTCAATACAAGTGCTGTTACGTGCTCGTTTCGTGCCTCTAACTCATTAGCCGGGTTCAGTGGCCGAGCGGTTCTAGGCGCTTCAGTCGCTACGGTCGCACGTTCGAATCCTGCCTCGGGCATGGATTTGTATGATGTCCTTAGGTTAGTTAGTTTTACGTAGTTCTAAGTCCTAGGGGACTGATGACCATAGATATTAAGTCTCATAGTGCTCAGAGCCATTTGAACCTCTACCTCATTAGCATTTAGCCTATTTACATTGATCCACTTATTTGCTTGCTCGGTGATTAACTGTCTGAAGGGATTCTCTGTTAATGTGAAACTGTGATTTGTAGATTGGATTGGTAAGATTTTAATAATGGTGCATGTAACAGATGCGCGCAGTTCAGTAAGCATAGCGAAAAGAAATTAGTCACCCCCTCCTCAGGAGACATAAGTTTCTCGAGGCATGCTATATCAAACTAATGCCACACTTTGATGATTAGATCCCGTAGAGTTACGAAATTACGGAGGTATTGATAGTGCGCTTCATCAGCTTTTACAATAGTCCCACACATTTTCCATGTGATGAGCCCTTTGTCTGCCATTGGAAGGTATGTGTCCCACGATAGGCCATAAGAGGATTATTGGTAATGAGTTACATTATACTGCTATGTATCAGTGTCCCACTGGTGAAGGAATTTACTGCACATTTAACTGGTAGTAATGATAGGCTTCTAAACGATCAGTTGGTCAGTAAGAATCAGGCTAATTACGATCTCATGTTACGTATTATAAGATCGACCTCATAAGACAGCTGGTTCCCTATAGTTTCATCTCACCCCTGAGTCCTCCTGCATTTCCCTCCTCTGCCTTCTTTCCGCATTCCCTCTCGCGTCTGTACTCCCTCCCCCCCCCCCCCTCCTCCTCTCGCTTATGAGTCCTCTCCCTCCGTCGGTCCCCCCCTTTCGTTTTTCCTCTCCTCCTCCCTTTTTTCCCCCTCATCTGTCCAGGTCCCCCCCCCCCCCCCATCTGCCCCATGGCTGTGGTGTGTCGTCTTCGTGCCGACTTTTTAGTGCAGTGTTTCCAGTGATTGTTAACTGTTGTGCGCCTTTTCAGAAGTGTTGAAGTGTTGCGAACGGACATCATACTGCCGCTGGATGTGATTTCTATATCTCTTGCGAACAGAAACCAGACTGTCGCCGTGTTTTTTTATTGTCTGTCTACTATTTTATCTGTCTGCTTCCTGCGTATTTTATTAGCAGCGCCCACCCTTTGTTTTATGTTTTAACTGTCCACAATTTTCCGCCGTTTTACAATTTAAGTCACCGTTTTATCGCCTGCTTTTATTGTATCTTATATTCTTATGTTTTAAAAATTCGGTAGGCTGAAGAGCAGCGTACTAAGCTGCTACCAGCCCGCCCCCTTCGGGGGGGTCCGAATCGAAATTCAATAAAGGGGAAAAAACTACAGTTTCATGAAGTTCCGACAGGTGGCGGTACTATTCGTAGGCTTCAAAATGTCTGTAACGGAGGTGTGTTCCAAGCAGAGAGTAGTCATTGAGTTTCTCTTGGCGGAAAGCCAGAGCATCGCAGATATTCATAGGCGCTTGCAGAATGCCTGCAGAGACCTAGCAGGGAAGCAAAAACACGGCGAATCGCTGGGCGAGCCGAGTGTCACATCGCAACAAGGTCGAGCAAACATGTCCGATCTCCCTTGTGATGGCCGGCCGCAAACGGCTGTGACTCCTGCAAATGTTGGAACGTGTGCTCTCATTTGAGGTGGTCTATGCATCACAATCAAACACCTCGCTGCTCAGCTGGATGTCTCTGTTGGTAGTGCTGAAACACTTGTCCACGAGTTGCGATACTCATCATCTGCCCTACTCCCCGGATCTCGCACCTTCCGACTTCCGTCTGTTTGGTTCTTGATGCAGCAAGACGTTCGCTCCGGCATCGACCAGTACGGTGGTAACATGAGAGCATACGGGCTCACCCAGTAAGATGACGTAAGGCGTCGCACTGAACGGAGATTACGTTGGAAAACTGGGTATTGTAGTCAAAAGAATTGGGAAAAATATGGTGTATTGGAATCCTGAATCAAACCAACATGCTTTCAAAAATAAAACCTGTTGCACTATTTATTGAATGTCCCACGTATTTCACTTGTCTTTGGCGCTTGTTGCAGATTGGTCATTTTACAATAAAATGTTTTTAATAAATTTGACTTCTTACTTTTGACACTTTCTTCTTTAGTTTTACGCCTACCTGAACCGAATATTTTCCGACATTTGCGCCCCCTATGCTCGTTCCACTCTACTATCGCAGTCCACATGTATGTATTTCACAGTCTAGTTCCTTTGTGGCCGCCTTGTAGACAGTTTACTTACCTGAAACTTCCCGGCAGATTAAAACTGTGCCGGGCCGAGACTCGAACTCGGGACCTTTGCCTTTCGCGGGCAAGTGCTCTACCACCTGAGCTACCCAAGCACGACTCACGCCCCGCCCTCACAGCTTTACTTCTGCCAGTACCTCGTCTCCTACCTTCCAAACTTTACAGTAGAGCACTTGCCCGCGAAAGGCAAAGATCCCGAGTTCGAGTCTCGGCCCGGCACAGTTTTAATCTGCCAGGAAGTTTCATATCTGCGCACACTCAGCTGCAGAGTGAAAATATCTTTTTGCAGTTTACTTATCTGATTTTTACGTTTATGTGATGTAGGCGTGACTCTACGCTGCACTTCGCTCGGTGGTGCTCACGATCTCCGAGGTAATTTCCCGTTACCTCAAACGTTTTGTAAAGACCTTTCTTTTACTTTCAAATGTTTACTCCCGGTTTATTAATATCACCGTCTTATATATGGATTTGTTTCAGTGGATCTGGCGCGATAGAAACTCCTTTTACTTGGTTTATTTACCATCAGTTCTGACCAATCACCTTTCTAGCCGGTATTATGAAACGCTCTTGATAGCAGCTTTCCGTGAGTGTTTACCTGTTCCCTCACTTCTGGAAAAAGAAATTAAATAACTTTCTGGCGGAGCTTAGAATCATGCCCTACTACACTTTTATATTGTTATGCCCTTGCTTTTCTTTTATTTTTAGATAAAACGTTATGAAGTCTTAAACAGACAAAGCGTATTATGTGTAATAAAAATGACTCTTTCTTTATACAACCCTTCTAAAAGTTTGCAGAATTCTTATACACTAAAGAGTCAAAGAAACTGGTACACCTGCCTAATATCGTGAAGGATAACCGCGAGGCCGGCCGCGGTGGCCGTGCGGTTCTGGCGCTGCAGTCCGGAACCGCGAGGCTGCTACGGTCGCAGGTTCGAATCCTGCCTCGGGCATAGGTGTGTGTGCTGTCCTTAGGTTAGTTAGGTTTAAGTGGTTCTAAGTTCTAGGGGACTTATGACCTAAGATGTTGGGTCCCATAGTGCTCAGAGCCATTTGAACCATTTGATAACCGCGAGCACGCAGAAGTGTCGCAACACGACGTGGCATGGACTCGACTAATGTCTGAAGTAGTGCTGGAGGGATTTGAAACCATGAATCCTGCAGGGCTGTCCATAAATCCGTGAGAGTACGAGGTGGTGGAGATCCCTTCTGAACAGCACGCCGCAAGGCATCCCAGATATGCTTAATAATGTTCATGTCTGGGGAGTTTGGTGGCCAGCGGAAGTCAGAAGACTGTTACTGGAGTCGCTCTGTAGCAATTCTGGACATGTGTGGTGTCGCAGCTCGTGGTCGTGCGGTAGCGTTCTCGCTTCCCACGCCCGGGTTCCCGGGTTCGATTCCCGGCGGAGTCAGGGATCTTCTCCGCCTCGTGATGACTGGGTGTTGTGTGATGTCCTTAGGTTAGTTAGGTTTAAGTAGTTCTAAGTTCTAGGGGAATGATGACCATAGATGTTAAGTCCCATAGTGCTCAGAGCCATTTGAACCAATTTGTGTGGTGTCGCATTGTCCTGCTGGAATTGCAGAAGTCCGTCGGGGCGCACAATGGACATGAATGGATGCAGGTGATCAGGTAGGATGCTTACGTACGTGTCACCTGCCAGAGTCGTATCTAGGCGCATCAGGGGTCCCATATCACTCCAACTTCACATGCCCCACACCATTACAGAGCCTCCACCAGCTTCAACAGCCCCCTGCTGACATGCAGCGCTCATGGATTCATGAGGTGTCTCCATATCTGTACACGTCCATCCGCTCAATACAATTTGAAACGAGACTCGTCCGACCAGGCAACGTCTTTCCGATCATCAACAGTCCAATCTCGGTATTGGCGGGCCTGGGCGAGGCGTAAAGCTTAGTGTCGTGCAGTCATTAAAGGTACACGAGAGGGCCTTCGGCTCCAAAAGCCCATATCGATTATGCTTCGTTGGATGGTTTACACGCTGACGCTTGTTGATGGTCCAGCACTGAAATCTATAGCAATTTGCGGAAAGGTTGCACTTCTGTCGCGTTGAACGTTTCTCTTCAGTCATCGCTGGTCCCGTTCTTGGAGGATCCTTTTCCAGCCGCAACGGAGTCGGTGATTTGATGTTTTAGAGGATTCCTGATATTCACGGTACACTCGTGAAGTCGTCGTACAGGAAAATGCTCACTTCATCGCTACCTCGGAGATGCTGTGTCCCATCGCTCGTGCGCTGGCTCTAACACCACGTTCTAACTCACTTAAATCTTGATAACCTGCGATTTTAGTAGCTGTAATCGATCTAACAACTGCGCCAGACACTTGTCTTAAATAGGTGTTGCAGACCGCAGCGCCGTATTCTGGCTGTTTGCGGATGTCCATATTTGAATACGCATGCGTTCACCAATTTCTTTGGCGCTTCAGTGTAATTACAGAATGCACCTGTACATTCTGCAGTCTTTAAGTTTCAGTGTTACCCTTCTGCTGCGTATTGTCACTTCAAATTAGCTCGCGCCTACAGACTGGCAACATAATGAACAGATTTGCAAAGTGGGACAGTAATGTCAATGATTTTCACCCACGTATTGAAGTTCGCCGCATCACAAACGGTGCCCACAGTGAGAGTCTGTAATGTGGGTTATAATCTTGGAGAGTTTCTCCGTCCACTAATATGGGTTTGTTTTCTGACTTGAAGTTTTTGCGCATTTGTCTTCTGAAGCCCTGGAGATACAAATAACCCTACATATCACGCCTCCCCACGTTGGGAAACGAAACAGCGGGAAATATTTGTTTCATATTGATCCTTCTGACTGACACAATACTTTAAAAAAATGCTCATTAATGTCTCTAACTTAGTAAAAAAAATTAGTAGCCAAAGATATGAGGGTTGTCCAGAAAGTAAGTTCCGATCGGTCGCTAAATGTAAACCACAGATAAAATCAGAAACATCTTATTTGCAAGAGTTAGCTACACTTTCCAGATACTTCTCTACATAGTCGCTGCTCCGACTTAAGACATTTGTCGGAGCGTTATACCAAATTTCCAACACCATCGTCATAGAAAGCAGCCGCCTGTGCTTTCCGATAATTCTCTATGCTGGTCTATAGGGCGTAGCCTGCGCCCAAGTGTTGTCTTCGTAACCAGCATTTCATGTGAACAGAGATGATACTCAGGACGAGCCAATTAGGTCTGTGTTGTGGGTGATCGAACACTTCCCATTGGAAAGGCTGCAGGAGCGTCTTCACTGCCCCTGCAGAGTGCAGCTGAAAATTGTCACGAAGAAGGAAGTGCGTGGCAGTTGCGTTAGGTGGGCTGCATTCATTAAGGCGAAGCCTCTCAGCTGGCCCTCCTACTTGGCGGGAGACATCGTTGTTCTAGGCACCTTTACTCGCTCACAGTGCGCTCACAACTGAAAAGAGCGTCTTGATGCGATCGACGGTCATACTAGAGACATTACCCAACACATATGTGCAAAGCTTCATTGGGTTTTCACTGTGGTGTCCATTTCGCGACCGATCGGAAATTACTTTCTTGACAACCCTGGTATAATGTGAGGTGATTTAGCGAGCTGGTTGAGATGTGACAGGGTGTCCAAGTGCTCGCGACTCAGTGCAGTGGCATAGTTGTTAGTACACTGGACTCGAATTTGGGAGGACCATGGTTCAACCTGCGTCTGGCGACAGAGATTTAGATTTTCCAAGATTTCCCTAAACCGCTCCAGGCAAATGCCTTCTTCAACCTTGAAAAACTCCGACCTCGTGCTGCGTCTCTGCTGTTGGCAATGTCAACGGGATGTTAAACCCTAATGTTCCTTCCTTTCTCCCACGTGTACGTCAATAAAAAAAAAAGTATGCGCGCAGCCCTGTGAACAAGCCTGTTGTCATCTTGGAAGACGGGCGCATCTACATCATACTCATCGTGAAGAAAGGGCAACACTTGTTCACCGAGAATGTTGAAGTAGTCGTCCCGGTTCACGATCAGGGTAACCTGATCTGCGCTCATCATACACTGCTGTTGCAATGCCTCACAGTGTTGTCGATGCACTCGACGTCTTGCATCATGTAAAAAGGGGCGAAATCGCGACTCCTTGGAACGCAGTACACGTCTCTAACAAACTACTGTCCACTTTCCGAGTTGTTTGGTCCATTGAAAACGTGCAAATTTATTTGCGTCTGTAAACAACGCTCCCTTGCGAGGTTAGCAGTTGCGAAGGTCATTGTATGCAGTTGCATTCGCACTGTTCAATCTAGTACTGGCTGAGATGGACCCGCATTCACTGACAGCAATAACTCCCGACCTGTCTAAAATCGATTTTCATAGATAAGGCGTGACACTCGTCTTCAGTCCCTGTCGATTAGGATCTGTTAACGACCAGTTTTCTCACGCCGTGTAACGCGGCTACGTGTGATATACCATTCCTCGTAGACACTGTCTGCTTTCATGTAAGAAAGAACCGGGCAACTTCCTTCGCAGTGTGCTCATGGCCATGTCGAATCGCGATAGCCCCTTTCTGACATCGTCACGTCTCGACGTCGACACATCTTAACGAGCTGATTCCCTAAAACCGACTGGTGCAGACACACAACTATACTGTCATTCGTGGATCTGTTAGCGGCTCCACATCGTCTACAGCCCTCCAAAGCGACCAGTGTGCTTTTTTAAGTGCGCGACCAGTATTTTGTCAAGGGAGATTATATATCAGCCACACCGCTGAATTTAGAACGTACGTGCCAAGTGATGGTGTACTGACGGCTACATAAATAAAAGTGAAAGCTGTTCCCTCGACATAGGAGTAACTACTAGGGTTAAATTTCAGAATTACCGATTTCTTTTGACATTCAAACCATAGTTAAACTAAGTTATTGTACTGCCTTTCTCTCTTTGTTAGCACAGAAAAATAAACCACAACTCTAAAAGTTGTTTGTCTGTAGTTTCACTTGCTTAGCGTCAGATGCTTCGCTCACGTATACTGTATGGTCTGCACTGATTTTTTTTGTTTTCCTTCAAACGAATTTTTATTCTGTTCTCAAGTTCAATACCTTCAAAGCTTTTTATGCTAAGTAAGACCAAACAGCGATTCTGGTAGCTGGAGCCCAAGATTTTTGTTAATCATAATTTTTGGGTGCCTGTGGTGATATTTCCATAGAAACTTTCATCCCCTAACACATTTTTTTTAATGTAAGCGAGAAATGAAACGCCAATTTTCGTAGATTTAGCTCTAATTTTTTTTAATGTAACGCAATATTTCCTTAAAAATTTTCATCCCTTATTTCACACACTTATTGGCTGAACTTCCAAAAATGCTGAAACACCTATTTTTTTATTTCTGGCTGAGAAACCAAACAACAATTTTCGTAGTTCTAGCTTAAATTCCCGAAATGACATATTTTTAAAAAGCCATTCACTCCATGTTTCACCACCTTAGGAATGGACTTTGAAGATTTACACTCTCAGCCAACTTCAAATTCCCATCCTTTCCTAGAAAACTGAAACACGCATTTTTTATTTGTGATCGAGAAACCAAATAGCAATTTTCGTAGTCTAGCTTCAAAGTTGCCTTAATAGCGATATAGCGATACATTTTCAAACACTCTTTCATCCCCTATTTCACCCCCATAGTTCTTTCTTAAACGACACCTAGAGTATAATTTCTCAAGTCAAAAAACTTTACCAACAGCCATATACTTTAGGTTATTTCATTTTATTTAGAATTAGTTGCACAACGATTGGGATTCACGGTATCCAGTTTTATGGCGCTATACGATAAGTTGGTTGGTCCGAAAAAAGCGTATGGGGGTCTGAAGATGGCAAAATAAATAGCCGAAACTGGTTGCGTTCGAAATAAAGTAAAAAACCTAAAGTATACAGTGTAACACCCTAATGAACCCCAAAACCCAATTAGGAAAGACCATCATGATGTAAAGTAGGGAAAAGTTAGCCTGACAGGTAGGACAACTTTGCCGATGATATAACACCAGAAAGTCTTGATAAACACCAACATTAAGCATTACAGAGTGTGTTTTGATAGGAAGGAAGAAGAAAGAAAGGTCATCTTTAGTTATTTGCCAAACATCTAAGTAATAATTGCAAATTAATATCATGAATGTTAAGTCCAAAGAAATGTCGGTCAGAGATAACTTATGTGGAAGAGAGTTGTAAACGCAACGAAGAAATTCAATGCGTCTACAATACTCATTCACGGAAAAAGTAAGTCGCTTGCTAGCTATCGTTCTATCAAGTCATGCGAGAGCAGCTCTTCCCATAGTTGAGCGAACGGAGCGCGACGAGATTGTTTTAGTTTCAAGAGTCGTTGTTACGTGACGTAGACGCACGGATTTTGTGAACTGATATTCAGACTAGAGACTTGAACCGAGATAGTATGCTGACTGTGTATACCTAGTTGTTGGACTTTATTAACAGAAGTAGGCAATATTGGACTCAACATTCATATAAGTGAACTTATAGAAAGGAATGGACAAAGTTTCAAAAGACCGTAATACACGTTTAGTCTCGAGTAGGAGACATTGAGACGAATAGCACGAAGAAGATACAATTACGCCGAGGGTTAAAGCTGTCGTAATTGTCACGATACTTGAAACTAACAGAACTGCCAGTGCTAATTAACCGTGTGTGCGTGTGGCGTGATGTTTATAAAGTATTTAGCGAAAAGGAACAATAAAATTGTTCATCAAAAGTGGAAATGCAAAACGTGTCGCCTCCATCGTTCTATGAATATTTGGTAATTGCTCATCAAAAGTTAATGAACAGTGACTATTTAACTTGGAAGTAAATTCGTGGACTGTTAGTTGTGACAAGGAAGGTTTGTACATAAATAATATTACGACGCAAGATAATTAAGACATTGTTAAAGAGTATCTGTGGATCTCGCGTCATATAGAGCGAACAATTGTACTTAGCAACTAACAAACAACGACCAATACGATCTGCAATTGAACTTTTTCCTCGCTTTTGGTAATGTGGACGATGCGCATGAGGGAAGATTCATCAATTACTGCACTAAAGTGTTAACCGGGCACATAATAATTCAACTTCAAACCATAAGAAACAATCAGAGTGGGCAGTTCGCATTAATAAGGAAACTGTGCGGACTCGCAATATAATCATTACGCGAGGAACGATTTCTTAAGCGCTTTTTCAGATCTTGTCTCTCGTTAACCGACGGAGACATCCATCATCGCGCATCGCTTATCGACTCCACCGACCGAGCTGTAGCAGTAGCAGCTCCACGGCGTCGACAACACCAGCACGCGGCGGAGGGGGGACGTCATATTGGTAAAATATATTGAGTTGAGAAGTACGTACCAGCCCATGTCCCCTGGCCATAATGGGTCGACAGAGACTTGTAATATAAAGTTAACACCCTCTCCAAATTTGCAGCTTCTTTCCCTGGCGATATGGGCTGGGTGATGATGAGGCCGTCAGGCAGTATATTGGCGTTCACGTCTTTAGACTGAGCTCCATTGTATAACCTTACAGGGGTTGGTCAAAAATAGGGAAACATCGCGAGAAATGAATGTTTGAACATAAATGCATGTGCTAGCCAAGCCTGCAAGTAACGTTGTATTTTATCACGAGCGGCACCTGTCCAGTATCCCCAGTCGTGGTCAGGTGTTCTGTGCAGTTGTGAGCGCATTATGTCAGAGCTGAGTGAATTCGAAAATGGGTAAATTGTTGGCACTCGGATGGTGGGTGCTTTCCGTAAACAAGGCAGCCAAAGAATTTGGTGTTCCGAGAGGCACCGTGTCGAAGATTTATACAGGACACAGTGAAAGCGGAAAAATATCACCCGGTAAATCAATGCGGGTGAAATCGTGTGTTGGTTGATCGTGATATATGGTCATTAAAGAGGATTATAACGAAAAATAAGAGGACAACAGCTGCTAAAATGACTGCAGAGCTGAATGTCGCACTCGCGAACCCCGTCAGCACCAAAACAACACGAATGGAGTTCCAGAAGCAGGGAACTGCAGAGAGACCTGGAATTTCAAAACCACTCGTCAGTGATGCAAATGCCCGTAACAGATAAACATGGGGCCGAAGCCAACCAAAATCTAGATTATGGAGTTACCCCCCCCCCCCCCCCACTCCGTCTACAGGCCATAAGTGGCCCATCGGGACCATCCGACTGCCGTGTCATCCGCAGTGGAGGATGCGGATAGGAGGGGCGTGTGGTCAGCACACCGCTCTCCCGGTCGTTATGATAGTATTCTTGACCGAAGCCGCTACTATTCGGTCGAGTAGCTCCTCAATTGGCATCACGAGGCTGAGTGCACTCCAAAAAATGGCAACAGCGCATGGCGGCCTGGATGGTCACCCATCAAAGTGCCGACCACGCACGACAGCGCTTAACTTCGGTGATCTCACGGGAACCGGTGTATCCACTGCGGCAAAGCCGTTGCCATGGAGTTACGGAAGAAAGTAATTTGGTCGGCTGAGCCTTGTTTCACACTGTTCCAATGTTCTGAACGACTTTACGGCCCAAGAATGTTACATGCGGGGGAGGCGGGGCGTTCAGTGAAGATTTGGGCAGCCACATGGTGGTTTTCCTTGGGTCCCTGGTTACTCTGCCGAGGACTATTTGACCGTTACTCTGCCAAGGATTATTTGACCATCTTGGCTGTTCGAGGTCGATTCCATGGTACAATGTTTGTTCCCCAGTGGTAGTGTTGCATTTCAAGATGTCAGGCCGTAATGTTCCCTGATATGCTCTCGTATAATCGCGGAGAACCCTGAAAAATAAACAGTTCCACGTTCTACCACCAGGCGAGTATATGGCGCTGTAAGCAGTCAGAATGTCCATTGTTTCCTGTTTCGATGTCAGTATGCCGTTTGTTGCTTCGCGATTTATGTTGATTTCCTTCCGTGAACTGACTGACAGCAGAAATAGTAGCCTGCGTCACAGGTATATGACCGACAGAAATAGCTGCGAAAAAGCCCTATATCAATAAATGGGCTAATGAATATGATCAAGAAATTTGAAGAAACACGTGAATTAGGTGGTGCAGCAGTGAGAGGGAGGCAGCCCATTCCCATGGCGGTTGTTGATGAAGTTGCTGTAGCTACAGGCGGCGATGCAGCATGCTCCTCAAATTCTGCAGGCAGTGCTCGAGCTGTGTCAAGGGAATTGTCTCTCAGTTCAAAAGATTTTACTGCGCATTTTACACTGGTATCCCTAGAAGATTCAGAATGTGGACCAAATGAAGCTCCAAGATAGATTACAACGCCATGGCCCTTTGATTTCTGGCACGCATGGAAATGGATGACATGTGGTCGGGGAATATTCTTTGGAGGGACGTAGCTGATTTTATTCCGCACCGTACCGTGAATACAAAGAACTGTCGCATTTAGATGTTCTGCTTCGCCACATGCGTGCAGGAACATCCACTGCACTCACTTTGTGACTATGTGGTGTGGTTTCACAAGCTCCTTCATTCTCGGTCCATTTCTCTTCGAGGAGAAGACACCTCGAAGACGTGTTACGTGAACAGTGTCATCTGCACGTTGTAACGACCTCCTTGTGAAATACATGATTCCTGCTTCGCAAGAACACAACCGTGTCCTTCATGCAAAGTGGGGCGACACCACACGTCGCTTGTCAGCTGAACGATTTGCAACGATAAACCTTCGGTAACGACTACATCATCTCTAGGCAATTTCAAGATGTGTGGTCTTGCAGATGCCGCGACCTAAATCTGTGTGACTTCTGTTCCTGTCGACTGTGCTGCGTTCCCATGTTGCTGAGTCGGGAGACCACACTGAACATATGCTGTAACTTGTGACCGCATTCTAACAAAAGTGCCAGAACCACCGCTACCATGCGTTTGATGGTTCCTCCCCATGCCCTCCACCCACACCACATTCTGACTGGTTACTGCGCCATATTTTCACTTGGTGTCGGAGAACTGAACTATTACTTTTTCATCGTACTCTGCTAGCGATGTATACAGCCCGCATTTACAGCACTCAGAACCCTGCCAGTTTAATATAACTGCCCGGTGCATGGCAAGCTGTATCGATTAGTGCAGTACAGTTGCCGCATGCTGCATCCGAATCACTTTGTTGAAGCTAAGTAGCGACGTTGGTTTCCGCTGCATGGCTCCCGATCGAAATAGCCGCCGCCAGTAAATTACGAATAATAATCCCTCATTAGGTGGCGATTCACTTGCATTGCAATCAGCATGGCAATTTGGCCTCTAAACGCAGCAACCTGATCCCGATTGCAGCAGGAAGAGGTGAGAACTGGCGAGACAAGAGAGGCGGCGTGATTCTGGGTGAGGGGAGGCGGCCACGCTGCCCATCCTCTTTAATTGAACGCCGAGCGGCCGGCAGGCAAACGGGCCAAAGCGGATAAGCGTGGCTTACGCTGATCCCGGTCTTGAGCGACGGCTGTTAGGCCGTCAAAACGTTGCCACGGGTGGACGTCGGCTGTTCCAACAGTACTTCTGTACGGGAGGCAGAGTCCCAGATTCATCGACTACTTGCCGAGCCCGTAGCAAGCCTGTAGTAGAACTCTGTTGAGTTGACGTCTCCTTTCATGTGGTCAAAAGTATCCGGAAACCTGGCTGAAAATGACTTAAAAGTTCGTGATGCCCACCATCGGTAATGCTGGAATTCAGTATGGCGTTGGCTCACCCTTAGCCTCGATGACAGCTTTCACTCTCGCAGGCATATGTTCAATCAGGTGCTGGAAGGTTCCTTGAGGAATGGCAGCCCGTCCTTCACGGAGTGCTGCACTGAGGAGGGTTACCGGTGTCAGTCGGATGAGGCTTGGCACGAAGTCGGCGTTTCAAAACATTCCAAAGGTGTTCCATAGGGTTTAGGTCAGGACTCTGTGCAGACTAGTCCATTACAGGGACGTTATTGTCGTGTAACTCCTCAACCACAGGCAGTGCATTATGAACAGGTGCTGAATCGTGTTGAAAGTTGCAATCGCCATCCCCGAATTACTCTTCAACATAAAGAAACAAGAAGGTGCTTAAAACATCAATGTAGGCCTGCACTGTTATTGTGTCACGCAAAACATGAAGGGGTGCAAGCCTCTTCCATGAAAAACACGACCACACCATAACACCACCGCCACAGAATTTTACTGTTGGTACTACATACGCTGGCGGATGACGTTCAGCGGGCATTCGCCATACCCACACCCTGCCATCGGATCACCACATTGTGTACCGTGATTCGGCACTCCAAACAACGTTTCTCCACTGTTCAATGGTCCAACGTTTACGCTCCTTACACCAAGCGAGGCGTCGTTTGGCATTTACCGGCATGATGTGACTTAAGAGCAGCCGCTCGAACATGAAATACAAGTTTCCTCACCTTCCGTCTAGCTGTCGTAGTACTTGCAGTGGATCCAGATGCAGTTTGGAATTCGTGTGTGATGGTCTGGATAGATGTCTGCCTATTACACATTACGACGGTGTCTAACTGTCAGCGGTCTCTGTCAGTCAACAGACGAGGTCGTCTGTACGCTTTTGTGCTGTACGTCCCCCTTCACGTTTCCACTTGACTATCACATCGGAAACAGTGGACCTAGGGATGTTCAGGAGTGTGGAAATCTCGCGTACAGACGTACAACACAACTGACACCCAAACAATAGACCTCGTTCGAAGTCCGTGAGTTCTGCGGAGCACCCCATTCTGCTCTCTCACGATGTCTAATGGCTATTGAGGTCGCTGGTATGTTGTACCTGGCAGCAGGTGGCAGCACAATGCACCTAATATGAAAAACGTATGTCATTGGGAGTGTCCGGATACTTTTGATCACATAGTGTACGTCGACTGTAAGTAGTCGACCGACGTCTAATCGATTACCTGCTGTGAAGTATCACGGTATCCGTTTGAAGATTATGACGCGTCAGTTGTTCAAATTTGTAATGCAGTTAACTTAAACACGCAATATGTTTCGGGAAGACATGATTCCATTACAGAATTCTATAAAAAGGAAAGGATTGAAAATGAATTCGCATTATTTCACACACTTAAATGCATGTAATGAAAGTCTATCTACACTAAAAAGCCAAAGAAACTGGTACACTTGCCTAACGTCGTGTAGGCCCCCGCGAGCAGGTAGAAGTGCCTCAACAAGACGTGGCACGGACTCGACTAATGTCTGAAGTAGTGCTGGAGGGATATGATGCCATGAATTCTGCAGGGCTGTCCATAAATCCGTAAGAGTACGAGGGGTGGAGATCCCATCTGAACAGCACTTTGCAAGGCATCACGGACATGCTCAATAATGTTTATGTCTGGCGAGTCTGGTGGCCGGCGGAAATGTTTAAACTCAGAAGAATGTTCCTGGAGCCATTCTGTAGCAATTCTGAACGTGTGGGGCATTGCATTGTCCTGCTGGAAGCTGCCAAGTCCGTCGGAATGCACAATGGACATGAATGGATGCAGGTGATCAAACAGGATGCTTACGTACGTATCACCTGTCAGAGTCGTGTCTAGACGTATCAGGGGTCCCTTATCAATCCAACTGCACACGCCCCACACCATTACAGATCCTCCACCAGCTCGAACAGTTCCCTGCTGAAACGCAGGGTTCAAGGATTCAAGAGGTTGTCTTCATACCCGCACACGTCCATCCGCTCGATACAATTGCAAACGAGACTCGTCCGACGAGACAACATGTTTCCAGTCATCAACAGTCCAATGTTGGTGTTGACGGCCCCAGGCCAGACGTAAAGCTTTGTGTCGTACAGCCATTAAGGGTACACGAGTAGGCCTTCGGCTCCTAAAGCCCATATCGACGATGTTTCGTTGAATGGTTCGCACGATGACACTTGTTGATGGCCCAGTATTGAAATCGGCAGCAATTTGCGGAAGGGTTGCACTTCTGTCACATTGAACGGTTTTCTTCCGTCGTCATTGGTCCCGTTCTTGCAGTATCTTTTTCCGGCCGCAGCAATGTCGCAGATTTGATGTTTTACCGGATTCCTGATATTCACGGTACACTCGTAAAATAGTCGAAAGGGAAAATCCCCATATCATCGCTACGTTGGAGATGCTGTGTCCCATCGCTCGTGCTCCAACTATAACACCACGCTGAAACTTAGTTAAAGCTTAATAACCTGCGACTGCAGCAGCAGTAACCGATCTAAGAACGATACAGACATTTGTTGACTCAAAGAGGTGTTGCCGATCGCAGCGCCGTATTCTGCCTGTTTTCCTCTCTCTGTATTTGAATATGCTTGCCTATCCATTTTCTTTGGCGCTTCAGTGTTTACTGTCCATGTAGCATTACGTACCTGAAAAGTGTTACGCCATTCCGCACGGCTAAAAATAAGCGAACAGCAATAACGCATTATCAAACGTATAAGGTTCTCTATTATATATGTATCTTGGTAAAATATTCTAATTGTTTGTGATGGTTAAGACTTCCATACGGTTCTTTTCTCACTAAAGAAAGTGAACTGTCAATCATGTACCGGAGACTGTAGGTCAACGGCTGTATCCATGGTGGCTCTTATGTACACAAAACGACCCACCACGAAGTAATTATCCGTAAGGGAAGGAAATCGGTAGACTTCATGCACATATAAAGACAAACGAATGATTACAATTTTAGAAAAATTGGATGAATTATTCAAAAGAAAGAGCTTCACAATTAGAGCAAGTTATTCGGATTGGCATTGGTTTATAGATTTTTTGGCTGTCCTCCTGAGGGATATCGTGACGGATTCTGCGCAGCTGGATCGTCATAATACCGAGATGGTTGGAGGTCCCTGCCCATACACATTCTCAATTGAAGGCAGATTCCGCGACCTTGCTGGCCAAGGTAAAGTTTTTTAATCACACAGACGAGCAGTAGAAACTCTAGCTATGTGCGGGCGGGCGTCACCTTGCTGAAATGTAAACCAGGAGTAGCTTCTACATCTACATGTACATCTACATGGTTAATGTGCAATTCACGGTTAAGTGCCTGATAGAGGGTTCATCGAACCATTTTCATGCTACTTCTCTACCATTCCACTCTCGAATGGCGCGTGGGAAAAAGGAACACCTAATCTTTCCGTTCGAGCTCTGATTTCTCATATTTTATTATGATGATCATTTCTCCCTACCTAGGTGGGTATCTTAAAAATACTTTCGCATTCGGAAGAGAAAATTGGCGATTGAAATTTCGTAAATAGATCTCAACGCAAAGAAAACCGCTTTTTTTTTTGAGTGACTGCCACCCCAACTCGCGTATCATCTCAGTGACACTCTCACCCCTATTGCTCGATAACACGAAACGAGCTGCCCTTCTTTGCACTTTCTCGCTGTCCTCCGTCAATCCCACCTGGTAAGAATCCCATACCGCGCAGCAATATTCCAGCAGAGGACGGACAAGTGTAATGTAGGCTGTCTCTTTAGTGGGTTTGTCGCATCTTCTAAGTGTTCTGCCAACAAAGCGCAGTCTTTGTTTAGCCTTCCTCACAATACTGTCTATGTGGTCTTTACAATATAAGTCACTCGTCATTGTTATTCCTAGGTATTTAGTCGAATTGACAGTCCTTAGATGTGTTCAATTTATCGTATACCCAAAATTTATCGGATTTCTTTTAGTACCCATGTGGATGACCTCGCACTTTTCTTTGTTTAGTGCCAATTGCCACTTGTCGCACCATACAGACATTCTCTCCAGAACATTTTGTAATTGGAAATGATAGTCTGATGATTTTACTAGACGGCAAATTACAGCGTCATCTGCAAACAATCTAAGGGGGCTGCTCAGATTATCACCTTGATCATGTATGTAAATCAGGAACAGCAGATGGACTATGACACTACCTTGCGGAACGCCAGATATCACTTCTGATCTACTCGATGATTTACCGTCCACCACTACGAACTGTGACCTCATGACGGACAACAAAACGGAGCGTAGAATATCGTCGACGTACCGCTGTGCTGTAAGAGTACCGCTGTGCTGTAAGAGTGCCGCGGATGACAACCAAAGGCGACCTGTTTGAAATGAAGTATCACTGCGAAGCATCACATCTGTCTATAAGACACTATGGCGGGTGATCCTCAGGTTGGTATTCTGCCGTTGTCTGGGGCGTCCCCAGACGTGTCTTCGTTGGCCATTGGGTCTCAGTTCGAAGTGGGACTAATCACTGTAGACAGTTCTGCACCAGTCAGATTCCAGCTCGAAGATGTATCTGGAGACGTCCCAGACAGTGGCAGGAAACCAACCTGACTGTCGTCCGTCCTACGGCCCAAAACCAGAAGTGATGATTTGAGAGTGTCATTTCTTTTCATGGTAGGACCATTTTGATTGCCATCCGCAGCACCCATGCAGCACAGTGGCACGCCTCGTCTTCATTGCCCTTCATGGCAGCCATCCTGGGCTTTCGCAAGATAATGTCCACCCATACATGGCTAGAGTTTCTACTGTTTGTATTCGTGCTTTCCAAACCCTGCCTCGGCCAGCAAGATTGCCGCATATCTCCCCAACTGAGAACGTTTGGAGCATATTGGACAGGACTCTCCAACCAGTTCGGGATATTGACTATCTAACGTGCCAGTTGGACAGAATTTGGCACGATATTCCTCTAGAGGACATCCAGTAACTCTATCAACAATGCCAACCCGAATAACTGCTTGCATAAGGACGAGCGGTGGGCCAATGCGTTATTAACTTTGAAACGTCTCTGTGGAGTCGATTCATAGACGCTTGTCTCACTGGATTCTGTGCATCCTATTCTGTCCACTACCTGATTGAGGTTTAATTCATTAACTCTCCCAGAAAGACTAAGCAATCAAAGTAAGGCTTATTAAATGATATTATGTTCGATTTTTTTGTGTTTAATAGGAAATCATGACCCGTATTTATTACGTTTTTCCCTTCACCCTATCCTACGTGTGTGTAAATGTGAGTGAATGAGTGTTTTTTACGAGTGGTTTCGGGTTTCTTTTGTGGGGGACGCGGAGTTGGTTGTCGCCTGCTAGGAGTAGGTGATGTTTGCTTCTCGTTTGGAGGGTAGCACAGGATGACAGGATCCCAGTAACTGGACAGAGAGGTTTACCCCTTTTAGTCTGAGATTGGTTTGTCTGTCAGATTGGTGACGGAAGCCTATCCCTCTGGTAGCTTCCGCTGGACCGGTATTTAGGCGAAGTTCGGTGGAGAAAGGATTAAATGCAGCTAGCGGTTGGTGAGTACAGTTCGTAGCTCCTAGAGAGGGTTTCCGCCTTGCCGAGTTAATTTTATTTCGTGACGGCAAAATCATTCTACTATTGCACCATTCAATTTCTTACATTTGTGCCTGGTTTAATGTCTAGTTTCTGAACAGTTAACTCGTAATCAAGTTTACAACGTGCTGAAGTTCGGCCGTTCGTAAGCGGCAGGCGCGAATTCCATGTCGTATATCTACTATACAAGCCTTGCGAATCGGATAAATCTCTTTGCAATCCAGTGCATGAGCATTATGGTGATAGGTACCTCTCTGAACTATTTCTGTGAATTATTGTGTTCCACTTCCCTTTTGTGTGTTTTTTTTCTTTTTTAATTGCGCTGTTCTACCATTTCTTGGCGAATTATTTAGTTGAATTTTTCATTCAGGCACCAGTCATGTGTATTCATAGGATGTGCATCAAATTCAGGAATGAAATAAATGTGCTACGTAAAAGATAAACTCTGCGGCCTTTATATTTCTCATTGATGCCAGTTTTCAAATTAATTTTCTATTCCCCGATTTTTTTTAAGTTAATCTGCTTCCTTGTGATGAACAAAAAAGTGGAAGAAAAAATCAATTTAATTAAACAAGCTCATTGATATACGACTTACAATGCTTTTCATCTTATTAGTGTCTTTAAAAACAATTGCATTCTTATAATTAAATTCTTAATTTAATTGAACTGATAATTTGCAGTTCGGTCTTTTCTTAATTATTAGGAAGGGCTAGGGCTGGTGGTGACCCTGTAATTTTTAAATTTATAATTCTCCTTGTGAGGTGGCTTAACCAGAAATCGCGCACAAGGGTTACATCTCCATTATTCTTGGTACGTAACGTATGTCGAGCCTTGGTTAGGTTCCGATTAAAGTTCTACATACATACTTTACAACTTACTCAGTTTTTGAAGCTTTTTCTTTTGAATAAATCATCAAATTAAACTGTAATCATTTTTCTCTACATGTACAGTATATCACATCTACAGATTTCCGTGCCATTCGGGTAATTTCTTCGTGGTGCGTCCTTGTTTTTTGTCTTAGAATGTACTGACTTTCATTAGCTCTGGAAAGTGTTAAGAGCTACCGCTGATTACGAACGTTATAGGATAATGCACATAATGGAGAGTCTCGCAGGTTCTGTCGTGATCAACTGTGGAAAGTGGTTCATGAGCGGTGAAACCATGAGTAGGCGACAAGGCACTGGACGTCTGCACCTCACCACAGAACGGCGAGATCGGAGGCTTCCAGGCTCTGTAAGGCGGGACAGGCGGCCACCTATGGCAGATCAAACGACAGAAAAATGGTTCAAATGGCTCTGAGCACTATGGGACTTAACTTCTGAGGTCATCGGTCCCCTAGAACTTAGAACTACTTAAACCTAACTAACCTAAGGACATCACACACATCCATGCCCGAGGCAGGATTCGAACCTGCGACCGTAGCGGTCGCGCGGTTCCAGACTGTAGCGCCTAGAACCGCTCGGCCACTCCGGCCGGCTCAAACGACAGAGTCCAGTTCTGTTGCAGTCACAAACTTTTTTGCAGCACACCGTTCAGTGCACATTGTGGAACACAGGGCAAGACAACAGACAACCTCTATGTTTTCTCATGTTGTACCAACAACCTCGACATGAGAACGTTGAGACTGCACCATGTATCAATGGGAATGTGTCTCGCCTGGTCAAAAAAATCAGGTTTTTTGTTGCATCATGTCGTTGTTCGTGACTGAATACTCCATCATTCATGCGAATGGCTTCTCGAAACGTGCACCCTTTCACGAATCTGGTAGAGGCAGTACAATGCTATGAGGAACAATCATCTGGGCTTCCTTAGCATCCGATTATGTTTGATGTCTTCCCCAAAGGCGATGGCTTCTGTCAGCAGAACAACAATCCATGTTACAAGGCCAGAACTGTACTAATGTGGCTCTGGGAGCATGATAGTGGACTCACGCTGATGTCCTGGCGTCCAGATTTCTATAGAATCCAACGGGGTGCTGCCGGGAACTTAATCTGTACCCCCAAACCGCCGGCCTGTGATGTACGGAAACTGCGCAACCTTTATGTAAGAATCTACTGCTACATACCTGCACAAACGCCCCTCCCTCCTCCTCCCCCCCCCCCCTCCCCGAATTCATGAAACGCAGAACTGCAGCTGTATTGCGGTTCCTAAGTGATTCAGCACGCTGTCAAACACGCAGTCGTAACACTTTGACTCATTCAGTGTATTCATTCTGCGTGTCACGAAATCCATATTCATGAGGATGACTCCACAACGGGCAATAGAAGGCGGTTCAATAAATACCACAGATCCCATCTAATTTACAAGAGAGATAGCTAGACAGTGTCACATCGTCCTTGCGAGCAAACTGAGTACTTCCTCTGGAAAGCAGATACGCGGAAGTACAGCCACATTGTTGGGCAGACCCAACCTCGCTAGCTGTGAGATTTGGTTCTTGCTCCGATGAAGATGTGAGCGCTTACAGGAACTTCGCGCAGCGACAGGTTTGTCGTCGAATGAATCGTGCTGAGCACAGCAGGCCCAAGCTGATTCAACCGGCAACAGTGCTCTAGTGTATTATATATTATTATAAATATCATTATATGTATATATTATTATATTATATACTATTACGTTGTAATTAACAAGTAAATGTCTTGGTGGCGAATTCGAGTAAGAACACAGCCATACGTTCACCGACCATTCGTGCACAGAAACTCAGTGATGCTCATAACACTTGACCGAGCGAGCTGGCGCAGTGGTGAGCACACTGGACTCGCATTCGGGAGGACGACGGTTCAAACTCACGTCCGGCTATCCTGATTTAGGTTTTCCGTGGTTTCTCCAAATCGTCTTATGCAAATGCCGGGATGGTTCCTTCAAATGGGCACGCCCGACTTCCTTCTCCATCCAGCCTGGTACTGTGTGATTTAGTTCACGCACCAATACTGAAGCGGCAGGGTTTCAGAAGCCTTTCCGCACTAGTGGCCACCGAAAATGTTTAATATATTTGCCAAAAGATGTATCACACTCCAGACACATGCAGGGTGTCCCATTTATCTTGACCACCCTAAATAACTGTTTGTCCAAATGAAAATACAAAGTGTTTCAAGCAAATGTTCTTTAGCCGTCAGGGGGACATCAATCAGCATGATTGCATTCGTTACAGCGCTATGACTTTTTTAAATGGCACCCTGTAGTTTTTATTCGGTAATTCATTTCCTCTCCTAAAGACCTATTCAAAAATGTATCACAGTGTACCATTCACTGAAACACAACGTTATTCATTACATACCACAACACCGACGTTGACGCTCCCAGCGCTTGGTGCAGGTACTCGGGGTAATGGAACACATCCACGTACTGACGCTGACAAATGTAACCATAAGTAGACTGCATACCCGTCATTCCGTCAACCATGGTCGGTTGAAGAGCTGTGTGAGTAGAATGTACACCAACGAAGAGAAGGTAGAAATGCTACTCATCTATGGGGAATGTAAGTTAGCAGAACAGTAAATGCGATACTGTTTCCTTGTGTATGGCTACATTTAGTACAGTAGTTTAGTCCTTTTAAATACTGTTGTGTAGAGTAGGTATACAGTAAAGGCTGTCCTTCCTACAAACTGCGTCGACATAACGTTTCTTTTATTGTTGTTGTTGAAGGTAGGCGAAATGCTACGCAGGCAGCGGAACTGTAAAGAGAGCGATATCCTGACAAGAACCCACCTTCCCGACGGATGTTTCCTCGTCTTGTTGCTACGCTTCAAGAAACGGGAAGTTTCAATCCACGACAACGCAATCGTCGTAGTACTCGCACAGACGAAGCTGCCGAAGTTACTGTTCTCGCTTCCGTTGCTATGAATCCACATGTGAGCACACGACAGCTTAAACAGGAGATTGGCATTCTTAAAACCAGTGTACATCGCATTCTTACATGTCACCGGTTCCATCCTTACCATGTACACCTACATCAAGAATGGCATGGGAATGATTTCCAGAATCGTGTACAGTTCTGTCATTGGGCACAGCAGCAAATCCTCGCCAATCCGAACTTCTTCTCCAATGTTCTATCTACCGATGAATGTTCCTTCTCAGATAAAGGACAGGTAAATGCAAGGAACATGCATTATTGGTCCAGCGACAACCCACGATGGCTTAGACAGGTGGAACATAAGCGTCAATGAAGAGTTAACGTCTGGTGCTACAGTTATTGACCCTTTTTTCATCAATGGTAGTCTAAACAGCACAGCGTATGCCAACTTCCTCAGACCATCCTCCTCTTCTGGATGAAGTGCCGCTAAGAACAAGAATGCTTATGTGGTATCAACACGATGGATGTCCAGCACATAATGCCTTGCGTGCACGCCGTGTTCTGAACCGAAGGTATCCTGCCAGATGGATTGGTCGAGCAGGAACAGTTACTTGGTCTGTTAGGTCTCCTGATTTAAGTCCTCTGGAGCGTTTTCTTTGGGGATGCATTAAAGACGTTGTCTATCACGATATTCCAACAACTCCAGAGGACATGCAGGAACGTATCGTACTTGCTGGTAATTCCCTTCAGCAGGCAACACCGGAAGCAGTAAATAATTCTTTCATTCAACGAGTGCACCAGTGTATCGGTGTCCAGGGTCACCATTTTGAGCGCCTTTGAATATTCTACTCCTGGGCAATGGTACAAGAGAGTGAAAGTCTTTTGTGTGTTATGTTTTTACTTGGTTCTCATTTGTTTTCTCACAACTCCAGCAAGTGGGCGAGTTTGTGATCCCGGGCTCAAAGTCAATGTTGTGTTGTGTAATTAATAACGTAGTGTTTCAGTGAATGGTGCACTTTGATACATTTTTGAATAGGTCTTTAGGAGAGGGTATCATTAAAAAAGTCATACTGCTTTTCATATCTTTGGAAAAAACAAATCTACAAAAATGATTAAAACGGCTCTAAGCACTATGGGACACTATCTGAGGCCGTCAGTCTCCTAGACTTAGAACTACTTAAACCTTAATTCAGCTGTCGCCACAGTGGGCCAATTCGGGTTCGATTCCCGGCCGGGTTGATGATTTTCCCTGTCCAGGGACTGGGTGTTTGCTTTGTCCTCATCCTTTCATCATCATCATCATCATCATCATCATCATCATCATCATCATTGGTGACAGTGGCTAGATTGGACTGTGCAAAAATTGGACTGCGTAAAAATTCGGACTTCGTACGGGCGCTCATGACCGCGCAGTTGAGCGCCCCACAAACCAAACATCGTCATCACAGCGAGCCAACGCCACAGCAGGGTAGCAGCCTTAGTCACTAACGAAGGGGCAGTGGATCATTCTCCTCTACGTCACGTGTCAGCCGCCTTCCAACACGTTGGAGAGGCCGGGCGAGGAACGAACAGCACCAACACAACGGGCTTCGAGAGGCCACTGAGCACGAAGAAATACCACTGACGAAGAAAGTTGTGTCGCGAAGATAACGGCAGGCCTACACTGCGCTCCATCGGCAAGACCCGAGGCAGCAGACTTCCTCAGACAAATCACGGCCATCCCGTACTGCGGTGGAGAAAGATGCGTTAATAGAGACCATAAAGTATTTACTGTCTGTTTTCCCGGTGATGCCTGGCATCCATCCAACATACTAAACTACCGACATCGTTACACAATAAAAGAATGAAAAACGGTCAGGATATTTTTTGGAGCAAACGTAGCATCCACGCTGTCAGGTTCCACTATGGACAAGATACCGTAGATTCTCTGCACACAGTGGGTGTGTACAAGGTGGACAGTGAGCATGGAGAAGTCTACATTGGCGAAACTGCTAGACCCGTAGCATTACACATCTGGGAGCACGAACGCTACAATCGGCTCGGACAGCAGAAGAAAACTGCGGTGCCCGAACGCCGAAAGGAAGGCAACACAAAAATAAAATTCAATGAAACTTGGGTACTCGGCAAGCGGAAAGGTGTTGTGAAGCAAGATCAGGAAGGTCGCTGACATGTTAAAACACGCTAACAATGTTAATAGAGAGGACGATCTTAAGGTAGCATCATTCCGGCTGCTAGCTGTCGAGAGCCCATCAGACCACACAGTCAATTTGTGACGCGAGCGTTACCAGCGAGTAACTACTCCAGCGCGACTTACATGCCACATGACGAGCACAGCAGTATACACTCTATTCGCCGATGATTGCGACGTGTCTCATACTGTAATGAACAATAGACAACAGCGAATCTCTACTCCTTCAACAATCGGAAATCAATCTAATAAAGTTTCCCATTCCTCCCACCACTAGAGACCAATGACATCAAAATCACCTTTTCTTTCTGACGTAATTTACTGCTCAGTAGAGGAGTCCTAACGAAATATAATGGGCCCTTCAAAACAAAGTACACCAGTTTTATCCAGTTACAGTTACACTGAGGATCAAAACAAACTGGTACACCTGCCCAATATCGTGTAGGGCCCCCGCGAGCACGCAGAAGTTCCACAGCACGACGTGGCAAGGACTAGACTAATGTCAGAAGTAGTGCTGAAGGAAATGGACACCATGAATCCTGCAGGGCTGTCCTATTCTCAAGAGTGGAGATCTCTTCTGAACAACGTTGCAACGCATTCCAGATGTGCTCAATAATGTTCATGTCTCAGGAGTTTGGTGACCAGCGGAAGTGTTTAAACTCATAATAGTGTTCCTGTAGCCACTCTGTAGCAATTCTGGACCCGTGGGTTGTCGCATTCTCCTGCTGGAAGCGCCCAAGTTCGTCGGAATGCACGATGGATATGAAAGGGTGCAGGTGATCAGACAAGATGCTTACGTACGTGCCACCTGCCAGAGTCGTATCTAGACGTATCAGGAGTGCCATATCCTCCAACTGCACACGCCCCACACATTTACAGGGCCTCTAACATCTTGAACAGTCCTCTGCTGACATGCAGGATCCATGGATTCATGAGGTTGTCTCCATAGCCGTACACGTCCATCCGCTCGATAAAATTAGAACGAGACTCATCCGACCAGGCAACATGTTTCCAGTCATCAACAGTCCAATGCTGGCGTTGGCGGGCACTGGCAAAGCGTAAAGCTTTGTGTCCTGCAGTCTGACACTTGTAGATGGGCCAGCATTGAAATCCGCAGCAATTTGCGGATGGGTTGCACTTCTGTCACGTTGAACGAATCTCTTCAGTCGTTGTTGGTCGCGTTCTTGCAGTATCTTTTTTCCGCCCACAGAAATGTCCGAGATTTTATGTTATACCGGATTCCTGGTATTCACGGTACACTCGTGAAACAGTCGAAAGGGAAAATTCCCATTTCATCGCTACCTCGGAGATGCTGTGTCCCATTGCTCGTACTCCGAGTGTAATACCACGTTCAAACTCACTTAAATCTTGGTAACTTGCCATTTCAGCAGCAGTAACCGATCTAAGAACTTAGCCAGACATTTGTTCTCTTAAAGAGCTGTTGCCGACTGCTGCGCCGTATACAGCCTGTCTGCAAATCTCGGTATTTGAATACGCATGCCAAAACCAGTTTCTTTGGCTCTTCAGTGTATTTTGTAATTTAACGCTGTATCATGCCCAGAAAACGTTTATGCCAACTTACTTTAGCAGCGGAAGGCTATGTAATGCACAACTGATGAAGAGGATCCGGACACATATTTGCGGAATTCGCCGTTACGATGACTTGAACTCTGCTGGAGACACTTTCAGTGAGGTGACAATGTCTGCGGAACAATGGCTGCCCGTTCTCCCACGAGAGTCGAAACCAGAGAAAGTACTGACGCTAGTCGCTGGGGTCCGGAGCGAAGTCGACGTTGTATCTCATCCCAAAGGTGTCCCATTGGTTTCTGGTCGTGACTCTACGCAGGCTAATACATTTCATAAACGTCATTTTCTAGAAATCATTGTCTCGCAGATGCTGATTAATCGCATTGCTACACCAAGAAGAAATGCAGATGATAAACGGGTATTCATAGGACAAATATATTATACTAGAACTGACATGTGATTACATTTTCACGCACTTTGGGTACATAGATCCTGAGAAATCAATACCCAGAACAATCACCTCTGGCCGTAATAACGGCCTTGATACGCCTGGGCATTGAGTCAAACAGAGCTTCGATGGCGTGTACAGGTACAGCTGCCCATGCAGCTTCAACACGATAACACAATTCATCAAGAGTAGTGACTGGCGTATTGTGACGAGCCAGTTGCTCGACCACCATTGACCAGACGTTTTCAGTTGGTGAGAGATCTGGAGAATGTGCTGGCCAGGGCAGCAGTCGTACATTTTCTGTATCCAGAAAGGCCCGTACAGGACCTGCAACATGCGGTCGGGCGTTATCCTGGTGAAATGTAGGGTTTCGCAGGGATCGAATGAAGGGTAGAGCCACAGGTCGTAACACATCTGAAATGTAACTCCACTGTTCAAAGTGCCGTCATTGCGAACGAGAGGTGACCGAGACGTATAACCAATGGCACCCCATACCATCTCGCCGGGTGATGTGACAGCCAGAGCGAGAGCACCAGCAGCAGCGAGTACTGTTTGTATAAAGCGTTTATTTTGCATTTTGTTTACGACCTTCCACTAAGGAAGGGATTCTATTTGTGTTTATCTGCTCTGCATAGTAACTAACAGTTCTTGATAAAACTTTACGTAGTTTTCGTGTTAGATTTCTTAGTGTTTTCTTGATCGTTTAGAACAGAAAGCGCCCTAAAACCGTCTTTTGTTTGTTTCGCGGCCGTTAGCCACTAGTCACTTGAATCAGCAGTTGTCTTGTGACAGCCAGAGCGAGAGCACCAGCAGCAGCGAGTACTGTTTGTATAAAGCGTTTTTGTACTTATTTGCTGCGCTTAGCTTTTAAATAGTTTTTCTGGGAAAACCTAGCGTAGTTTTCGCGTCTCGTATTTCAGTGAGTGTTTCTTGATTATCAGAGTAGCTCATCAGAAGATTATCTTGGGAATTTGTCACCGTATAGAGTAGGGTAAACATAGTCATGTGTAGGGACTGTGGTTGTTGTGAGCGGACGCAAGGAGAATTGGCCACTCTTCGGGGGCAGGTGGAGGCTTTGTCTGTTAGGCTCATCGAGCTCGAGGCGCAGGCGTCGGCTCGTAGTGGCGTTGGGGCAACTGTGGTGAGACCTATGCCTACTTCGGTGGCCTTGGAATCACATGGAACCCCTGATGTCGCTGCGTCTTCCGGCAGTGAGCATCTTACCGGTCAGCCATCACTCCAGGGTGAATGGCGGACAGTGGTGGGCTCGCGCGTGCCTGGCCGAAAGGCGAAGGTGGGATCTGGCCGCGTGGCAGCTGCCTTACCCCTTTCCAACAGGTACGGGGTGCTTCCTAGTGGTGATGACATCGTTTCCGAGCCACCACAGGATGCCTCGCCTGTTGGGCCAGTGGCCGATTCTCCGGCAAGGTCCCGACAGTCACAGAGGGCGGGCCTATTAGTTATAGGGAGCTCCAACGTTAGGCGGGTTATGGAGCCCCTCAGGAAAATAGCGGGTAGGTCGGGGAAGAATGCCAGTGTGCACTCGGTGTGCTTGCCGGGGGGTCTCGTCCGTAATGTGGAGGAGGCCCTTCCGGCAGCTATTGAACGCACTGGGTGTGACCGGCTGCAGATAGTAGCACATGTCGGAACGAATGACGCCTGCCGCTTGGGTTCTGAAGCCATCCTTGGGTTCCTTCCGGCGGCTGGCTGATTTGGTGAAGACAACCAGCATCGCACGCGGAGTGCAAGCTGAGCTTAATATCTGCAGCAAAGTGCCCAGAGTCGATCGCGGTCCTCTGGTTTGGAGCCGTGTGGAGGGTCTAAACCAGAGGCTCAGACGACGCTGCGACTATAATGGTTGCAAATTCATCGACCTCCGTTATTGGGTGGAGAACTGTAGGGCACCCCTAGACAGGTCAGGCGTGCACTACACACCGGAAGCAGCTACTAGGGTAGCAGAGTACGTGTGGCGTGCACACGGGGGTTTTTTAGGTTAGAGGGACCCCCCCTTGGGCGAAACGATAAAATACCTGACGGCTTACCAGAGAGGACATTATCATCGTTGATAAAGAACGTCCGTCCTCAGAGACCAAAAACAGGAAAAGTTAACGTAATATTGGTAAACTGCAGGAGTATCCAGGGCAAGGTTCCTGAATTAGTATCTCTTATTGAAGGAAATAGTGCGCATATAGTATTAGGAACGGAAAGTTGGTTAAAACCGGAAGTGAACAGTAACGAAATCCTAGACACAGAATGGAATATATACCGCAAGGATAGGATAAACGCCAATGGTGGAGGAGTATTTATAGCAGTAAAGAATTCAATAATATCCAGTGAAGTTATTAGCGAATGCGAATGTGAAATAATCTGGGTTAAGTTAAGTATCATAGGTGGGTCAGATATGATAGTCGGATGCTTCTATAGACCACCTGCATCAGCAACCGTAGTAGTTGAGCGCCTCAGAGAGAACCTGCAGAACGTCGTGAAGAAGTTTCGTGATCATACTATTGTAATAGGGGGAGACTTCAATCTACCAGGTATAGAATGGGATAGTCACACAATCAGAACTGGAGCCAGGGACAGAGACTCTTGTGACATTATCCTGACTGCCTTGTCCGAGAATTACTTCGAGCAGATAGTTAGAGAACCAACTCGTGAAGCTAACGTTTTAGACCTCATAGCAACAAATAGACCGGAACTTTTCGACTCCGTGAATGTAGAAGAGGGTATCAGTGATCATAAGTCAGTGGTTGCATCAATGACTACAAGTGTAATAAGAAATGCCAAGAAAGGAAGGATTAATATATTTGCTTAACAAGAGTGATAGGGCACAAATCGCAGAATATCTGAGTGACCACCATCAAACGTTCATTTCTGAGGAAGAGGATGTGGAACAAAAATGGAAAAAATTCAGAAACATCGTCCAGTACGCCTTAGATAAGTTCGTACCGACTAAGGTCCAAAGCGAGGGGAAAGATCCACCGTGGTATAACAATCATGTACGAAAGGTACTACGGAAACAAAGAAAGCTTCATCATAGGTTTAAGAGTAGTCGAATCATAGCTGATAAGGAAAAGCTGAACGAAGCGAAAAAGAGCGTAAAGAGAGCAATGAGAGAAGCATTCAACGAATTCGAACATAAAACATTGGCAAACAATCTAAACAAGAACCCTAAAAAGTTTTGGTCATATGTAAAATCGGTAAGCGGATCTAAATCCCCTATTCAGTCACTCGTTGACCACGATGGCACCGAAACAGAGGACGACCGAAGAAAGGCAGAAATACTGAATTCAGTGTTCCGAAACTGTTTCACTGCGGAAAATCGTAACACGGTCCCTGACTTCAGCCGTCGCACGGACGCCAAAATGGAAAATATTGAAATAAACGATATCGGAATTGAAAAACAACTGCTATCACTTAGTAGCGGAAAAGCATCCGGACCAGACGAGATACCCTTAAGATTCTACAGTGATTATGCTAAAGAACTTGCCCCCTTTCTATCAGCAATTTATCGTAGATCGCTGGAAGAACGTAAAGTACCTAGCGACTGGAAGAAAGCGCAGGTCGTTCCCATTTTCAAGAAGGGTCATAAATCAGATGCGAATAATTATAGGCCTATTTCGCTTACGTCAATCTGTTGTAGAATAATGGAACATGTTTTGTGTTCTCGTATTATGACGTTCTTAGATAATACAAATCTCCTTCATCATAACCAACATGGATTCCGCAAACAGAGATCATGTGAAACTCAGCTCGCCCTATTTGCCCAAGAAATTCACAGTGCCGTAGACACTGGCGAGCAGATTGATGCCGTATTCCTGGACTTCAGGAAGGCATTTGATACGGTTCCGCACTTACGTTTAGTGAAAAAAATACGAGCTTACGGAATGTCGGACCAGGTTTG
Source organism: Schistocerca americana (assembly GCF_021461395.2). NCBI lineage: Eukaryota > Metazoa > Arthropoda > Insecta > Orthoptera > Acrididae > Schistocerca > Schistocerca americana. The sequence continues at coordinate 397,717,296 of NC_060126.1, read as the reverse complement.
TGATTGGATTCAGGATTTCCTAGAAGAAAGAACACAACATGTCATTCTTAACGGTTCAAAATCTGCAGATGTAGAGGTAATTTCGGGAGTACCGCAGGGAAGCGTGATAGGACCTTTATTGTTTACAATATACATAAATGACTTAGTTGACAACATCGGTAGCTCCGTGAGGCTATTTGCAGATGACACGGTTGTCTACAAGAAAGTAGCAACATCAGAAGACTCGTACGTACTCCAGGAGGACCTGCAGAGGATTAATGCATGGTGCGACAGCTGGCAGCTTTCCCTAAACGTAGATAAATGTAATATAATGTGCATACATAGGGGCAGAAATCCATTCCAGTACGATTATGCCATAGGTGGTAAATCATTGGAAGCAGTAACGACCGTAAAATACTTAGGAGTTACTATCCGGAGCGATCTGAAGTGGAATGATCACATAAAACAAATAGTGGGAAAAGCAGGCGCCAGGTTGAGATTCATAGGAAGAATTCTAAGAAAATGTGACTCAACGACGAAAGAAGTAGCTTACAAAACGCTTGTTCGTCCGATTCTTGAGTATTGCTCATCAGTATGGGACCCTTACCAGGTTGGATTAATAGAAGAGATAGACATGATCCAGCGAAAAGCAGCGCGATTCGTCATGGGGACATTTAGTCAGCGCGAGAGCGTTACGGAGATGCTGAACAAGCTCCAGTGGCGGACACTTCAAGAAAGGCGTTACGCAATACGGAGAGGTTTATTATCGAAATTACGAGAGAGCACATTCCGGGAAGAGATGGGCAACATATTACTACCGCCCACATATATCTCGCGTAATGATCACAACGAAAAGATCCGAGAAATTAGAGCAAATACGGAGACTTACAAGCAGTCGTTCTTCCCACGCACAATTCGTGAATGGAACAGGGAAGGGGGGATCAGATAGTGGTACAATAAGTACCCTCCGCCACACACCGTAAGGTGGCTCGCGGAGTATAGATGTAGATGTAGATGTATGGCGATGACGAATACACGCTACTAACGTGCGTTCACCGCGATGTCACCAAACACGGATGCGACCATCATGATGCTGTAAACAGAACCTGGATTCATCCGAAAAAGTGACGTTTTGCCATTCATGCACCTAGATTCGTCTTTGAGTACCTATCGCAGGCGCTCCTGTCTGTGATGCAGCGTCAAGGGTAACCCCAGCTATGGTCTCCGAGCTGTAGTCCATGCTGCTGCGAACGTCGTCGAACTGTTCGTGCAGATGGTTGTTGTCTTGCAAACGTCCCCATCCGTTGACTCAGGGATCGAGACGTGGCTGCACGATCCGTTACAGCCATGCGGATAAGATGCCTGTCATCTCGACTGCTAGTAATTCGAGGCCGTTGGGATTCAGCAACGCGTTCCGTACTACCCTCCTGAACCCACCGATTCCACATTCTGCTAACAGTCATTGGATCTCGACCAACGCGAGCAGCGATACGATAAACAGCAATCGCGATAGGCTTCAATCCGACCTTTATCAAAGTCGGAAACGTGATGGTACGCATTTCTCCTCCTTACACGAGGTATCACAACAACGTTTCACCAGGCAACGCCGGTCAACTGCTGTTTGTTTATGAGAAATCGGTTGGAAACGTTTCTCCTTTCAGCACGTTGTAGGTGTCGCCACCGGCGCCAACCTTGTGTGAATGCTCTGAAAATCTAATCATTTGCATATCACAGCATCTTATTCCTGTCGGTTAAATTTCGCGTCTGTAGCACGTCATCTGCGTGGTGTAGCAATTTTAGTGTGCATACAGTCATACATGCTTGGCAAGCTACCGTATGGTGCGTGGCTGTTGTCCCTTGCGCCAGTATTAATCGTTTGCATTACTGTTCCACATGTAAACTGACCGACAGAAAAAGCACTGTCTTTATGCCGCCGCACTAGCCCTAATATCTCTTCGTAGTCCTTACGCGAAATGCATGTTGGCGGCAATAGAATCGATCTGCAGTCAGCTTTAAATGTAAGTTCTCTAAAGTTTCTCAACATTTTTCCTCAAAAAGAACGCCGCCTTTTTCTCCAGGGATTTCCATTTCAGATCCTGGAGCATCTCCTTAATACCTACTGGTGACAAATCTAGCAGCCCGCCTCTGTACTGCTTCGATGTCGTCCTTTAATACGACCTGGTGTGGATCCCAAACACTGGAGCAGTACTCAAGAATGTATCGTACTAGTGTTCTATAGGTGATCTCTTTTCCACTTTCCTAAATCTCTTCCAGTAAACTGAAGTCGACCATTCGCCTTCCAGGCTACACTTCTTAGACGCTCGTTCCATTTCATATCACTTTGCAATGTTACGCCTGGAGACTTAATCGACGCCACTCTGTCAACGCAGCACATTGCTCCGAACTATTAGTAGACAATGCAGTAGAATGTTCTTGAGCATATAACGTTGTGTTACGCGCAATAAGGTGACCACACAGTAACCATGAAAAACCCTCTCATACCTTAACACTACTTCTTTCGTACTTTATTGTTTGCACTTCATGGCAGTATGAGAACGTGTTATAAATGTTTGCGAATCGTGTAACTGAGGCAAGACGTCTGTACCAGTCCAGTGTATACTAATCGAAATTTGGAAACCGCCTACAAACCAGATCCAAGCTGGCCGCACATCGGCTCTCGTCGTTATTCGAATACCGGAAGCAGCGTGCTAATGCGTGCATCTATACGGGCGGGTATTTTAAACTACTGAAGAAAAGAAATCTAACCGAATGTAGAAACTGGAGAGGTATCACACTTCTCTCTGCGCCAGGCATAGCTTTTGTCTCGTTCTTCTAAAAAGGATACAACGGCAGCAGACTGTCGATTACGAGAGAAACACACTAGCTTTCGAAGTGGAAAATCCAGCTGTGAACAAATATGTGTTCTGCGAAACGTAATAGAACGATTCAGAGAATTCAGCTGTACAGTTCATCTCAAATTTGTTGATTTTAAAAAAGCTTTTGACGGTAGACACCGAAATCGTTGTAGTGAACAAACTAATTTATGTATCTGGATTTTCCTGTTTATAACTAATGACTACCAAGCTGGATGGAATGGCCACTTCTGCAGGCTAAAAATAAATGGAGCTAAGACAAACACAATGTGCATAAAAGTGGAAATGTATCTACCCAAATAATTGTGCAACAGAAGATGCGGATCGATTACCATATGTCAGCAACCTAACCTGTAATAACGGGATCGCAGATGCAAACATAACCAGCAGAACTCGGAAAGCTTTTGCAGTCTTCCAACGTATGCGATCCATATGGCAATTAGAGTCTATAAGAACGTCTACAAAGCTTCGGCTGTATTCCTCTGTCGGTGGTATCTAACACAGGTAAACACTCACACAAATAAGAACTTAAAACTTCTTTACTATAACATTTTATAAGACGTGAATTGGCGTGTTGCTTAGGCAACGATACGTTTTACAACCCTCACAAACAATACAATCTTCTTTTGTCTCTTGTGACATTACAGGCCACATAGCTCTGAAGCCAACCTTATCGATGTCACATTCACTAACACACCAAAACACTATATGGAAGAGCAACTTGCTCCCACACCTCTCTATCATCACGCCGATGGCCATATATGCACTTGAGACCTGGAAAATGTCTGTAGAGTCAGCACACAAGCTCAATATTTTTCATCCATGATGCCTGCGACGTATTCCAAAGAAGCTGTCGCGATCATGTTTCAAATGATCTAAGCAGCCTGAACAGAATCGTTCCACGCGTAAATGACGGAGGAAGCCCCAAATCAACACTGTTGTGGAAACCAATGGATGCGTACAGAAGTAGAGGGTGACCTTGTAAAAGCTGTAAACGAACTATTGCGAAGGATGTTCAATGAAAGGACTTGAACTGGGAAGAAGCTGAAAACCTGCCAGCTGATAGAGTTTCCTGGAGCAAGCTTGTTGCCCAATAGGGTACTTAGCTTTTGTGGAACTAAGTCTAAGTACATGAGATCATGAATGTTGTTTTTGCAAATTCGCGACCAGGGGTGGTGACAAGGGGGGAGGGGGTGCTATGGGGGCTGTAGCCCGCCCCCCCCCCTCCCCCAAATAGAGTATCATATTACACTGGATAAGATCACTTCAGAAACCAGCGAATATATTACATTTCTTTTATATAATTATGTACCAATACAGGTTGCAATGTATTTCAAATACATTTTAACAAAAGAATAAGAGCGACAAAGAGCTTACTATCTAAACCAATAAATTTCATTTAACTTAAAATGGGCGTCTTATTATTTATTAATATACACTGGATGGATATTAATGTAGGAGTACCAACACTTAAATTGCTGACCACAGACAAAAGCTTTGAAATCGCTGGACATCTGGGTCAAATCGTATTATTTTCCCGGGCACACACATTCCGTAGACACTTTTTTACCCTGAACTCCAAAATAGTTACCAAAAACTACTTTAAGCAATCAAATTTTACCGATTTGTCGGTGGAGGACCCCCAACTCTCTTTTTGTTAACCGATATTCCATTTCCATTCCCTCCCGCCATTAGCATCCCACCCCCTTGACCGACTTCTAGAATCTCCCCTGATCGGAACAGTGGACTAAATAGAAAACTTGTGATTTCTTTTACGCATGACACAACAGTACTTTCCACATGTTGCTGTTTACGTGATTTTGAAAATTATTGAAATAAGGATTTCACATTGATGGCCTTTTATAATAAATTCTGATAAAACTGTTGAAACACATGATCTAAAACTTTTGACTTGGCAATGGGGGGGGGGGGATAATTAGAGAATGGATAGATTTAGTTCTTCTTGTGATGTAAGGTGTGGAACATCAATGGAGCATGATATTTTACACTTTAGAGTTCGTATAATGAGGGAAAATTGGTGGTAAACAAACATGATTGTGGGGTAGGAAAGAGTAGGAGAATGTATGTGTGTGTGTGTGTGTGGGGGGGGGGGGGGGGAGAGAAAGTCCTGGAGTGAAGTACGGGAGGCGGGGATTGGGATAGATCTCATAGGAACAATAATTTTAGCCATGGATTTCATTGTGTGGAAGGAGGAGTTTGTTAAAACCGCTCTGGGAGAGGCTGTGAGGAAAGCGTAGATGTAGATTTAGTGGGATGAACTGACACTAGCGCGGCAGCACAAAAGTATTGGAAATTAGATGAGGTGCAGCGCGGTTGTTGGAGTCGAGCTTGCGAGATGTGAAGTGTGTATGATGATCATTCTGTGTAAGGAGTGCGGGAGGAATGATACACTGGTAAACGAGCTGTGTAGAGAAGGATACACGGACGTGGAAAGCAAGGTGGGGTGCGCGGCGTTCAAAGGTTAGGAGATATTGATGGGACTTTCTTACGGCGGATGTCCAGGCTACACGAAACAGTGGCTTTGCAGCGCTGGAAGTTGATGGAGGGATGCAATTTCAGTGTTCGGTACAGTTGTAGTTATTGCACTAGTGTGCAAAACTGAAGGACAAAAGTAACATTCGCAAGATGTCTCACTGCCATATAGTATAACTCGATAGCTCGATGAAACTTGGACCACACAAAGAAAGAACTGCTACAACAGTATAGTACAGTATAGTACTGGACATTAGCGAAAGAAACACGTAATGAGACGAACAGAAACGGCGCTTTTATTCAAAGGCAAATGTTGCACTAAAATCACGGCCATTCATGATGGACCCTCTGGACATTACAAAACGCGCGACGTCTACATCTACATCAACATGGATACTGTGCAAACCACATGTCAGTGCCTGGCAGAGGGTTCATCGAACCACCTTCACAATTCAGTTATTCCATTCTCGTATAGCGCGAACACCTACATCTTTCCGTACGAGCTCTGATGTCCCTTTTTTTTTATCGTGGTGGTCGTTTCTCCCTATGAAGGTCGGTGTCAACAAAATGTTTTCGCATACGCAGGAGAAACTTGGTGATTGGAATTTCGTGAGAAGTTGTATGAAGATGGTACGGTATCTGATCTTTCGGACATGTCCGAAAGAACAGATACCATCTTCATATAGTTAAGGCTAACCGGCCATTGACCTTCTTCTTCTGTGCTGGGTGCACACGCATTGCCCGAACTCTTACGGGACTCGGTAAGATTGTCTGCCGCGAGTAATGAGTGTAATGGGCAGGCGCGCTACGAGTGTAGTGCGTGGACATTAAGTTGGAAATGTGGATCTCACGGGGAGCGTGCAACGGATAAATCTATGCAGTCGCACTATCCTCTGTCCCCTCGGTGGCTCCGATGGATAGAGCGTCTGCCATGTAAGCAGGAGATCCCAGGTTCGAGTCCCGGTCGGAGCACACATTTTCAACTGTCCCCGTTGATGTGTATCAAATCCTGTCGACAGCTTAGGGTCTTGGTTTAATTACCATTTACTTCGTGAGAAGATTCCGTCGCGAAGAAAAACACCTTTCTTTTAATGATGTCCAGCCCAAAATTATCTCCAATATTTCGCGATAATGCAAAACGTGCTACCCTTCTTTGAACTTTTTCGATGTATTCCGTCAGTCTTATCTGATAAGGATCCCACACCGCGCAGCAGTATTCTAAAAGAGGACGGACAAGCGTAGTGCAGGCAGTCTCCTTAGTAGGGGAGACTTAATAGGGTGTGCGATCACCACGAACAACAATGCACGCTGTGCAAAAATGCTCCCATGCTGGCCACAAGGTTGATAAACAGTTCTTGTCGTAGGGCGTTCCACTCCACCAGCGTGGTTAAGCGCTGCTGGATGGTCACTGGTTCTTGTGGACGAGCTGCAGCATGCTTCCCCAGTGCATCCCACATGTGCTCGATGGAATTTAAGTGGAGGGAATGGGCAGGCCAATGCGTTCGCTGAAAATCCTCACGCTCCACACGTTCCTCCATCTGCGTTGTTCGATGCGGACGCGCTTTGTTATCCATAAAGATGACGTCAGGACCTGCTGGGGACACTTCCAAATGGTTCAAATGGCTCTACGCTCTATGAGACAACATCTGAGGTCATCGGCCCCCTAAACTACACTACTGGCCATTAAAATTGCTACACCAAGAAGAAATGCAGATGATAAACGGGTATTCATTGGACAAATATATTATACTAGGACTGACATGTGATTAGATTTTCACGCAATTTGGGTGCATAGATACTGAGAAATCAGTACACAGCACAACGACCTCTGGCCGTAATAACGGCCTTTATACGTCTGGGCATTGAGTCAAACAGAGCTTGGATGGTGTGTACAGGTACAGCTGCCCATGCAGCTTCCACAAGATACCACAGTTCATTAAGAGTAGTGACTGGCGTATTGTGAGGAGCCAGTTTCGCGGCCACCATTGACCAGACGTTTTCAGTTGGTGAGAGATCTCGACAGTGTGTGGTCTAGGGCAGCAGTTGAACATTTTCTGCATTCAGAAAGGCCCGTACAGGACCTGCAACGCGCGGTCGTGCATTATCCTGCTGAAATGTAGGGTTTCGCAGGAATCGAATCAAGGGTAGAGCCACGGGTCGTAGCACATCTGAAATGTAACTCCACTTTTCAAAGTGCCGTCAGTGCGAACAAGAGGTGACCGAGACGTGTAACCAATGATATCCCATACCATCACGCCGGGTGATACGCCAATATGGCGATGACGAATACACGCTTCCAATGTGCGTTCACCGCGATGTCGCCAAACACGGATGCGACCATCATGATGCTGTAAACAGAACCTGGATTCATCCGAAAAAGTGACGTTTTGCCATTCATGCACCCAGATTCGTCTTTGAGTACATATCGCAGGCGCTCCTGTCTGTGATGCGGCGTCAATGGTAACCCCAGCTATGGTCTCCGAGCTGACTGTCCATGCTGCTGCAAACGTCGTCGAACTGTTCGTGCAGATGGTTGTTGTCTTGAAAACGTCCCCACCGGTTGACTCAGGGATCGAGACGTAGCTGCACGATCCGTTACAGCCATGAGGATAAGATGCGTGTAATCTCGACTGCTAGTGATACGGGGCCGTTGGGATCCAGAACGGCGTTCCGTATTACCCTCCTGAACCCACCGATTCCATATTCTGCTAACAGTCATTGGACCTCGACCAACGCGAGCAGCAATGTTGCGATACGATAAACCGCAATCGCGATAGGCTACAGTCCGACCTTTATCAAAGTCGGAAACGTGATGGTACGCATTTCTCCTCGTTACACGAGGAATCGCAACAACGTTTGACCACGCAACGCCGGCCAACTGCTGTTTGTGTATGAGAAATCGGTTGGAAACTTTCCTCATGTCAGCACGTTGTAGGTGTCGCCACCGGCGCCAACCTTGTGTGAATGCTCTGAAAAGCTAATCATTTACAAATCACAGCATCTTCTTCCTGTCAGTTAAATTTCGCGTCTGTAGCACATCATCTTCGTGGTGTAGCAATTTTAATGGCCAGTAGTGTACTTAAACCTAACTATGGACATCACACACATCCATGCCCGAGGCAGGATTCGAACCTGCGACCGTAGCTGTCGCTCAGCTCCAGACTGTAGCGCCTAGAACCGCACGGCCACTCCGGCCGGCCGAGTTCCATAGTGCTCAGGCCCATTTGAACCATTTGAACTGATGACCTCGCTGTCTGGTTCCTCCCCCAAATCAACCATTCTTGACTGTTCATCTGCTGTACATAATCCAGAATGCTGTAAAATGCGTTCATACCCTTAGGAATATACTGTCACCTTAAGCATAATAAGGGGAACACACCCTACCTACGAAAAACATTGCCATACCGTAATATCACCTCCTCTGTACATCATTATTTGTATAACACATAACGATAGGTAACTTTCTCTAAGCACTCCATCTGTAGGCCACAAGTGGCCCTTCGGGACTATCCGATCGCCGTGTCATCCTCAGCTGAGAATGTGTGTAGGTGGGGCGTGTGGTCAGCACACCGCTCTCCCGGTCGTTATGATGGTTTTCTGTGACGGGAGCCGCTACTATTCGGTCGAGTAGCTCCTCAATTCGCATCACGAGGCTGAGTGCTACCCGAAAAATGGAAACAGTGCATGGCCGCCTGGATGGTCACCCACGCCCGACAGCGCTTAACTTCGGTGATATCACGGGAACCGGTGTATCCACTGCGGCAACGTCGTTGCTCAACTTTCTCTACGTATTCGGCAAATCCAGATTCTTCCATCAGATAATGTGATTTACCACTCCAAATCACTTATTTGCCGTCATCCACTTTTCAGTGGCGTCGCTCTTTACGTGGTCTATAGCGTTGCTTAGCACGACTGCAGAAGTGTGTGGCTTATGAGAAGCTGTTCGCGCACCGTACCCCGTTATTTTTAACTCCCTACGCACCGTCAATGTGCTAGCTGGACTGGTCGTGGCGCTTAGTAGCTCACCAGTGACTCATTTCGCTGACTCCGTGCGAGTTTTTACAACTAACTTCCTCCATGCTCGAAGTCCCTGTTCGCTAGTACTGCTTTTGATTTAGCTGTGTTTTTTGCTTCGCGTTTCCGCTCCGCAATCATATAACCAACATTCGACTTGAGCAGTTCTACAAGAGTTGAAACGACCCTCGTGGGCTTCTTACTCACGTGACATCAAATGACAGGTCCACGTTCAAAGTCACTGAGCTCTCGTGACCAGCTCATTCTGCTGTGCTGCTTCTCTATTCTCTGCCTCGTTTTATGCTCGCGCCTCTCATGACATACAATGGTCAATCACATGGGGATGTCCAGATAGGTTCATCAAATAGTTATGGTGCTGATGTCAATGAAAATACGATTGTTATACACTACTGGTCATTAAAATGCTACACAGCAAAGAGGACGTGCTACAGACGCGAAATTTAACCGACAGGAAGAAGATGCTGTGATTTGTAAATGATTAGCTTTTCATAGCATTCACACAAGGTTGGCGCCGGTGGCGACACCTACAACGTGCTGACATGAGGAAAGTTTCCAACCGATTTCTCATACACAAACAGCAATTGACCGGCGTTGCCTGGTGAAACATTGTTGTGATGCCTCGTGTAAGGAGCAGAAATGCTTACCATCACGTTCCCGACTTTGATAAAGGTCGGATTGCAGCCTATCGCGATTGTGGTTTATCGTATCGCGACATTGCTGCTCGCGTTGGTCGAGATCCAATAACTGTTAGCAGAATATGGAATCGGTGGGTTCAGGAGGGTAACATGGAACGCCGTGCTGGATCCCAACGGCCTCGTATCACTGGCAGTCGAGATGAGAGGCATCTTATCCGCATGGCTGTAACGGATCGTGCAGCCACGTCTCGATCCCTGAGTCAACAGATGGGGACGTTTGCAAGACGACAACCATCTGGACGAACAGTTCGACGACGTTTGCAGCAGCGTGGACTATCAGCTCGGAGACCACGACTGCGGTTACCCTTAACGCTGCATCACACAAAGGAGCGCCTGCGATGGTGTATTCAACGACGGACCCGGGTGCACTAATGGCAAAAGGTCATTTTTTCGGATGAATCCAGGTTCTGTTTACAGCATCATAATGGTCGCATCCGTGTTTGGCGACATCGCGGTGAACACACATTGGAAACGTGTATTCTTCATCCCCATACTGACGTATCACCCGGCGTGATGGTATGGGGTGCCATTGGTTACACGCCTCGGTCACCTCTTGTTCGCATTGACGGCACTTTGAACAATGGACGCTACATTTAGGATGTGTTACGACATGTGCCTCTATCCTTCATTCGATCCCTGCGTAACCCTAAGTTTCAGCAGGATAATGCACGACCGCATGTTACAGGTCCACTACGGGCCTTTCCGGATACAGAAAATGTTCGACTATTGCCCTGGCCAGCACATTCTCCAGATCTTTCAGCAACTGAAAACGTCTGCTCAATGGTGGCCGAGCAACTGGCTCGTCACAATACGCCAGTCACTACTGTTGATGAACTGTGGTATTGTGTTGAAGCTGTATAGGTACCTGTACCTGTACACGCCATTCAAGGTCTGTTTGACTCAATGCCCAGGCGTATCAAGGCCGTTATTACGGCCAGAGGTGGTTGTTCTGGGTACTGATTTCTCAGGATATGCACCTAAATTGCGTGAAAATCTAATCACATGTCAGTTCGAATATAATATATTTGTCCAGGGAATACCCGTTTATTATCTGCATTTCTTCTTGGTGTAGCAATTTTAATGGCCAGTAGTGTGTCATGCACCCTTAAATTTATTTGAGCATGATATGTCGTGCGCTCCTGGGAACTGCAGGTAAATGGTGGGATGCGGTAAGGATTGATACTGACATGATATTGAGAAGGATGAAGTATGTGTATGACGGTATAAATTGATAGGTAGGATGTGCGGGTTAGGAGATGTGTGGGATGCTCGATGGGTGACGAAAAGGGTGGGTTACAGCCTTCATTTGGGATGGTGTAGGTTGGGTGTAGGTTATGGTTGGAAGAAACATTAGATTTTAGGGATGAGTTCATGGTCTGAGAGGGAAAGGCGATTGAATTTGCGCTGAGAAATTACTTGTAGAGTTTGGAGACGATAGGAAGGTGGATTTGGAGGAAGTGAGAGAAATTGTGAGGAGCGGATGTCCCAGCTACACCGGAGTAGGTAAGGTTGGAATAGAGAGGGATTTATTTATATGAATGATTATCGTGGGATTTAATCGCCATTTTCGCCCAGTTATTAATTTTATTCTACCGTTGGTTTTCTTCTAGGTGGTTAGTTAGTGAGAGCTCCAGATTAGTTTCTGATCGAGCGTTAGTCCAAGTCCTTTTAACGAGGCGGTTTGGACGGCTGTGGATTTCCAGTTAATTCAAGATAGCCGCAAGACGGCGTAAATCGGTAAAAGATGGAACTATTGAATTGAAATCTTGGCTCCAAACATGCCAATGCGAAAGGAGACGCTTTTCTCGCGAGTGTCGCCCTTCTGGTATCATCAAAGTGTTCCAAAAGTAAGGAACAGGTTTTCTTCCCACCCCTAGACCCAAACATCGGAAGGAAGGATCAACGGTGCCTGCCCCTCGCCTCACCTCCCACCCCTCCCTCGCAGCCATCGGTAAGGTCTCTGCGACACAACAGTCTGGTTACTTTTCATATCGGTCCGTGCAATACGTTTCAAAAAGCGACGCATGATAATGCGGTTCGTACGTCGATTTCCATTGATCACAGACGTAAGAAGGTCAAGTGCTTTGGATAGCCCTTGTCCTAGTGATCATTTGTATACCTATCGGTAGAACGAGCATACTATAGTTATCCTATAGCGCAGGATCAAAGTTTAAACATACACACTTTCTCCAGCTCAATCAAACTGAGCAATTCGGTTGGTTCTTTTGAAGTAGATGTGGCCTAGGGCGGGTCTTAGACGGTTTATAAAAGTAGCAGTTGTTCATGGGCGGTTTCTGAAAAAACCCGAAAAACATGATTTTTGGATGCCAAAAGTATCCTAATGGCGATGGCCACTTCTGTATTTACATTCATGATAAATAGTTGAATTTTTGACCATATGTTCTTAAGGCGATGTTCTCGTGGCGTCTTGACATTTTTTCCCGTATCATTATCCCCTATCGAGATCCAGAGGTTCAAAGTTACCGTACTGATGCATGTAAAATGTGCACGTAATATCCCGCTGTGGCGTATATGTAGTGTTAACTGACGGAATGAACGTATTTTAAGGGTTCTGGGGTCATCGCAATGATTATGAGTTCACCAAACTATGTTTATCGACGTCATTTCTTCACCAAGAAAAATTTGACGCGTAGTGCATGTATAATGGGCACTTCACACCTGTACAGGTTGTCTAGACCTGGAAGTTGCCACCTGGCGGCATAAGTAAAAAAAAATATTTTGTCATACAAAATTCTAGGTACTTATAAAACAAACATGATATTTTTTAGTATGCTGTAGGTGTAGGCTAAACAAGTTTTGTATTTTTACTTGAGGTAATGTAAACTTGTGTTGGACGGGATACGATTTTGTGTTAGTCTTATATTATGCATACGTATTTGTTGCTGATGTGTGTCGGAGTATGTAAATGTGCCGAAGTATATAAACAAACTGTCCAAACTTTACTGACATACAGAATTCGTTTTATATAAGAAGCACACCCTGCTGTAATGGGGAAAAAGGGAACCAGCTGACAAAAGCCCCTGTCGGAGCACAAAAAAAGACGAGTATACTCCTATTTCAAAGATTCTGACAGAAAAGTGGGGAATCAGCTGTCTTCATCTTCATTTCGCCTTCCTGACCAAAAATTTTTTCGTGATAGTATATAAGTGCATTTTTGTGCTAAAAGAAAGTAGTGAAGGGACGTTGACGGAGGAAGAGAGAGGAGACAGTGCCAGTGGCTGAGAAAGAGAGGGGGGCAGTGTTGGTATGTGAAATATAGTGGCATTGAAAGATAAAGAGAGATGGATGGACAGAGCAGCATTGGGGACAACAGGGAGAGGAGACAATGGCAATCAAGAAGAGAGTTGTGTGGAGACCATACACAGGCTTGGGGACTCTGGACTCCTCCCAGAACGGTGAACTTTAACGTGAAACAATTTGCCAGTTTTCTCCATCCTATATACCTATGTTTTAAAGTTTCCGGATCTAGTGGTCAAACCCTGAGAGAGCCCCCCTCAAGGATGTGTGTGGAGAGGAGACAGTGCCGGCTGAAGAGAAAGACAGAAGATTATAAGCGAGAAAGAAAGAGACAGGGGAAATGGGACAGAAAAAGAATCTGGCAAACACAATGGCAGTGGGACAGAGGGACTGTGAAAGTGGCAGAGAAGGGGACAGTGGTATGGATGATTGAGAGAAAGGGATGAAGACAGTGACAGTGGGGGAAACACAGGTGAAAGTGCCAATGGCAGAAAAAGGAGACAGTGGGAGACAGACTTATGTATGTGCAGGCTTAAGCTATAGCCAGCGCACCGATCAGCAAAGAGATTGCAAAAAGACTGATAACAGGCGCTGAGTCGAGCGCGCCTATCAGGAGAGAGGCCAAAGACAGACTGGCAAGCAACGCGCTGCCAACTCTCGACCACCAGTATTTAGATCGCCGCTGCGGACCAGAGGGCCAGTCAGTCACAGATAGTCACCTAGTACGTCACAGTAGGAGTCGCAGTTGGTCAGTCTCTAGCTAAGATTCAGTCAGTACATAGCGACCAGTTCAATGTACATAGCGGAACTTTTACTTTACCAGCATTGAGACTAACGTGGCCTATTACGGAAGAGCTTGTACCAGAACAACTTCCTTAAAGATAAGTAGCTTTTTGTTCTTATGGGTGAAGAACCCTGTTAAAACATGCATGCAGTTGTGTTGTAGAAAGAGGATACCGACCACCAAACAACATCCTCTGCTTGCTTCCCGTGGTACAAGACTCGACAGTGGCAAAGTGACGACACAAAAATAGAGGCAAGAGGAATTGGAAGGAGACGCTAGACTATGAAAACTTCAGTACAGAGAAAGACTGGCTAAAAGGATTTAGAATATTCTGTGTTAAAGGAGTGCAAATAAGTTCACATGCTGGTCCCCACTTTTCCGCCAGAGTCTGTTACAGAGGAGCATATTCGCCTTTTGTGCGCTTTCCAGCTGTAACTACGAGGGTTGTCCAGAAAGTAAGTTCCGATCGTTCGGGAAATGGAAACCACAGTGAAAACCAGAAACGTTTTATTTGCAACAGTTAGGTACACCTTCCACCTACTTCTCTACATAGTCGCCGCTCCAACTTCGAGTTCTCTCGAAGTGTTGTATCAACTTTCCACTATCCTCGTCATAGAAAACATGCGCCTGTGCTTTCGGCCAGTTATCTGCACTGGTCTGCAGCTCGTTGTCTGTGGAAAAATTTTGTCTTCATAGCCAGCGGTTCTTGTGAGCAGAGATGAGACTCAGGGGGAGCCAATTATGGACTGTATTGTGGGTGATTGATCAAACACTTCTCATTGGAAACATTGCAGGAGCGTCTTCATTGCCCCTGCAGTGTGCGGCGGAGAATTGGCATGAAGAAGGAACTGCTCGACATTTGTGTTATGTGGGCTGCATGACACAGGCGAAATCTCTAACTAGGCCCTAGTACTTGGCGGAAGACGCTATTCCCTATGCATCTTTATTCCCTACGCATCTTTACGTTCTCACTGTTCACTCAAAACTGAAAAGAGCGACGCGTCACCACCGACAGGCATACTAGAGACATTGCCCAACACATTTGTGCAAAGCTTTACCGTTTCTGGGCAGCCCTCGTTTTACTTTTTTGTCTTTTTTTTTACATACTACTGGTTACACCAGGAGATGAAATTGTTGAGATGAACAGTGCCTACTTCATTTTTTACTTACATGTATTCCAAGAAAGATTTTTGATAGGAGTAAGAATAGGTCATTTGTACTATGATGGTGTATTTGTTTTATGAATAACTTGACACTTTTTGCTTACATTATTTTCAGAAGGCGATGATTTACAGCTTCTACAAACTCTCAGAAAGTCATGGTTTGCACACAGCTATATTAACACTTTATTAAACAACTAGTTTCGAATAGAAACGGACCATCCTCAGGGATAAGGTGACATCTTTAATAATATGTGTGAAAGATCGTAACTTTTGACAAGCATTATGCCACATCCAACATATTAAATCTGAATGTAATAATGGAGTACATACAGCACACAGTAGGTAACGTGGCAGTGTACATTGCATTTTGAGTCTTGCTATGTTTTTCGCCACCCTCTGCCAGGCAGTTAAATGTGATTTGCAGAGTATCCATGTAGATGTAGACATTAACGACTGTTTTCTGTATGTACACCACCATTATATTCGAATTTAACATTTTGTTTTATGGTGTGATGCTTGCCAATAATTATGATTTGTCATATATCTAATCATATATGACACATTACACTTGACGATGGTCCGTTTCTGATCAAAACTGGTTCTTTGATAATATGAAAATGCAGCTGTGTGCAAACCATGGGTTTCCAAAAACTCTTTAATTACATTTCGTATAATTATTCGCTCACAAAACTATTACTAGCTTCATTAGCACTGCACATATTTTATACTATTTTCTTTATATGTACCTGGGTTGCAAAACTAACTACTCCACTAGAATTAAATGCCACTTACACCCCAACAATCTAATTGTTACCATTTTTCGCGCCCAGGTTTGAACAGTTTCTTGCATTTTATGTTATTCTAAAATTGTCTTCTCATTCTTATTTTACATGAAGTTTAAAGTGGCATATCTGGTAAAAAATTTAATCAAGCTATTGCTATTTTTCTTGGTTATATAAGGAACTGCAAGTGGGCGCTGTCAGTAGTTAAAATTCCAGTATTTCAATAAACGACTTGGGAGAAAGTGGTACTAGTGCCACACAACTCAAAATTATTACCTATATGTTCGATGTTACTTATGTTAACAGTATCTGATTGGAACAAGAAAAATAGTAACTTACATGGACAAAACTAATGTGACATTTATGAGTGAGAGGAAATTATCTAAAAATTGAAATATTCTAAAACATAGCTGGGAGCAGTTACCGTGAGCTCTCACCGTATACGATTTTTTCACGGCAGTTCCAATCTAGACTCCATGCTGGCTAGACTCTAGATCACGTATGTAGAGAAAAGGATGAAATTTTGTGAAATAGATAATGTTATCAATATTTGTATATTGTAAAAATGAATAAAATATGACGATAATTTAAAGAGTAAACCTGAAGCATTTCATTTTTGACAACAAGCTATCAGACAGAGATTTAATGAGCATCTTGTAGCAAGGAATTATTCTCTAGACAAATGCAAATCAAGAACAACGTCTGAAAGATCTGTTAACTGTTCCAACTGTGCCTCATACTCATAATACAATTCAGTCGCATACATTCACAATGGAATTATCTGACAATGCAAACTGGCTTAGCAATCAACAACAAACGCACAAAGCGAGGAAGATTAGCAGATTAGAAGGTGGAGGAATCGTTGGGACGAAGGGAGGATACGATGGACTGCAGAAAAGGTGCCGGTGTTGTCGGAACACAAGAGGGGGTGGTTTTTGTATGTCGGCTATTTGTATGTGAGAGAGTAGTGGTAGAACGGATTCTTGGGTCACGCCTTCATTTGTGTGGAAAATTTGCGAGTAGATATTGTTGGTTATTGGACTGTGCATAAGGGAAGAGTCTGAGTTCTCAGGAACCTCGACGCAAAGTCAACAAGGATTTAAAAAACATCGTTCTTGTGAAACACAACTTGCTCATTAATCCCATGAAGTGTTGAGTGCTGCTGACAATGGATTTCAGATCGATGCCGTATTTCTGGATTTCCGGAAGGCTTTTGACACTGTACTGCACAAACGGACTGTTGTGAAATCGCGTGCTTATGGAATATCGTCTTAGTTGTGTGACCGGATTTGTGATTTCCTCGCAGAGAGGTCACAATTCGTAGTAATCGACGGAAAGTCATCGAGTAAAACAGAAGTGATTTCTGGCATTCCCCAAGGTAGTGTTATAGTCCCTTTGCTGTTCCTTATTTATATAAACGATTTGGGAGACAATCTGAGCAGCCGTCTTAAGTTGTTTGCAGATGACGCTGTCATTTATCGACTACTACAGTCATCAGAAAATCAAGTTCTAAAAGGAATTCGTTAAACTTCTGTTACACGATAAATTAGTTAAATATAAAGGCCGTAAATTCAACTACATATCTAGGAATTACAATTACGAACAACTTAAATTGGAAGAAACGCATATAAAATCTCGTGGGGAAGGCTAAACAAAGACTGCGTTTTATTGGCAGGACACTTAGAAAATGTAACAGACCTACCATCTTCGACAGAACTAATCCGGTACTAATGAGTAGACCCTATCATTTCCACAGCAAATCACTTCATAGAATAAGCAGCTCTTCCAGCCTTTCACATGGTCCCATAGATGCAACACACTTAGGCTCTGGAATGCAAGATACTTCGTACCAGATACCAGTAGAATATTCTTCCGATTTCTGTTTAGTCAATCTTTGAGTCACTCTAAAATCCAGAATTGAGTTGGTCGTAAAATATTTCCAACGTGTTTTTTAAGAGTTAACTCAAGCAACAATACTTAACGAATATCGGGTTCAAATGTCTTGTTCTCCGTCAAAATCGGTTATTATACGCTTCAGTAAAATTAACGAAGCTCTCCCATTGACAGAAACTCCATTTAAAGAACCCTCTGAGATCGAATCACCTCTTACGTGTTCGGTACTTGAGACAGATGTGGACCAATACCTCGACTCAGTTAATTTCATTTGAGGACCAAAAGCTCAAGTTCTCTGCCGTTTACCTCATATTATCTCGCTGCGGAACCATTTATGGTCGACAAATGACAGGCATTTTTATCACTTGTCCCAAGTTCAACCCTGACGGATGGCTGTCGATGTAGCTGCCGGAGGCAAGTGCTGATTTTTCCGCCGAGAATTTTCTGTTCCGGTGTTGCTCGTCACCGTCTGCCTTCGACTCGCTTCCTCCTTCCCTTGTCAAAGCTACCAAAAAGCTTCACTTTAAAGGTTTGCATGTGAAACAAAAATACGCAAACTTGTGTTCAAACTTGTAATGGTACTTGAATTACGTAACCATTACGGCACCTCAACTCAACCTCTCGATACCAGCGATATTTTACTGTGTTTCTGTTAACTACTTAACATAATTCTGAGACAACATTCAGATTTGATTTCATTTGTGATACATCGATATGTTTATATTGCAATGATATTATTCTTATGTGTATTCTTTCTTTTGTCACTGTGATCTTTGACGTACTTGTAACTCTGATTTTTGGGCGCATAAACGATTATTAGTTAGTTGTTAGAGAGTCGGACATTAAAAAAAGTCAAGTCTTGGACGTCGTGTTGGAAAGACGCATATTGTAGTCAGCTTATAAAATGTGAACTTTAACAGTGACTGTGAGTAAGATGTTTTCAAGTATGTTTTGTATTGTGAAGTGATGTTGTGTGTGTTACGTGATATTGCAATAAAAGCAATTAAAAGGAAGTGTAACTTAAATTCGGAGTGCTGATTCGTTAAAAAAAAATTTTTTTTTTTTTTTTTTACATCACTATTGTGCTAACTTTGGAAGGTTTAATCTTCAAGAATGGTTTGTGAAGGGCATTTACAAAACTTTTGAATATAGCAGAATAAAACCTAGGCCTTTTAGCATCCGAGCATGGAATCATCACCACCTAGATTTTCGACGATTGAGCCATGATTTTACAACGAGACCAGCGTTGGAAACACGAAAAGATGAGTGCCTAGTTTATTCGTTATTACATGAAATGACTTTAATAACAGTGCTCTAATGACACCTGCCACATTATAACTTTGTTGTTGCCCGAAAATGCAGTATTTAGCAGCGTGAGCAACACCACAATCATTATTAAATTTTGACCTTTGTTGTGGTAGGGTTGTTAGAAACTGCCAAAAACAAAATAATCACACACTATGGGTCTCTAATTGGCGTCTTGTAATGCTCATGTTTGGACGTGACACACACAGGAGGATACAGGAAAACAGTAGAGAGTTGCCAGCCGAGCAAACTAGAGGAGAGGCGTTGAAGACTTCGGAAGAACAACGGGAGAAACGAGGAAGAAGCTATGAGAGGAGAAGAAGAAGAAGATGCAGACCATTAAGGGGCTACAGAGGCCACAAAGGAATAAGAAAAAAAGGACGGACTGTTAAATGGCAGGATAGTATTAGACAAAAACACTTAACAGCAATACTTAACAGTGAAGGACGACGTTTGTTGTGTTGTTGATAGACGAGGTAGCAATAATAGACAGGGATTGGACAAAAAAATTAAACACCAAAAACACAACACTTGCCATGTATACTATGTTGCAAGAAACCCGTTGGCATTCGAAACAGCTTTCAGTTGTCTCCAGACGGGTAAATACAGGTCCTGTATGGGTTTTAGGGGAATCTTATAGCGTTCTTCCTGCAAAATACTGCTAGTTTCAGGTACCGTTGATGGAGGTGGATAGCGATGATGCATAGTCCTATCCAATGTAGACTACAAAGGCTCAACAATACTGAGATCTGGTGAGGGTGGTGGCCAGGGAGGGGGTGACGGTTGGTCCTCGCTCTCACAAAACCAGTCCTGGACGATGCGAGCAGTGCGAACAAGGGCCCTGTCCCACTGGAACACAGCATCACCACTGGGGAACCAACAGATATTGTACCATGCGATAGACCCGATGGCCAAAATGGTGACATAATTCTTGGCAGTAAAGTGACCTTGCTGAGTACCCGTGGGGTAAAATTCCGCTTTGGCGGTACATGTACTAAAATTGGAACGATACAGAGAAGATTTGCGTGGCGGCTGCGCAAGGATGATACACAAAATCGTGAGGCATCCCACATTTTTTTCGCAACCTCACTCTCTGACCTCTCACATCAGCTGCTTATACTCTGTCACCTACACAAGTCATTATGAAAAAGAACTTGCTCCCCTTCAAGCAGTAATTGATCGTACATAGCTTGAACAACGAAAGGTGCCTAGCGACTGGAAAAAAGCGTAGGTTATTTCCGTTTTTAAGAAAGACCATAAGATAGACCCACACAATTATACATATATATCGTTGACGTCAGTCTGTTGTAGAATTCTGGAACATGTTTTACGCTTAAGAATTATGACGGTTTTGGAAACTTAACATCTCCTCTATAAAAATCAACATGGATTCCGCAAGCAGAAATCCTACGAAACTCAGCTCGATCTATTCTTCCATGAGATTCACAGCGCAGTGGACATTGGCGCTCTGGTTGATGCCGTGTTCCTTGATTTCAGTAAGGCATTTGACACCGTCCCACACTTCCGTTTAATGAAAAAAATACGAACTAACGGAGTATCGGTGCAGACCTGTGATTGGATTCAAGACTTTCTTGCAAATAGAACTGAACACGTCGCTCTTAACGGAACGAAATCGACAGGTGTAAAGATAGAATCCGGAGTACCACAGGGAAGTGTGATAGGACCGTTGCTGTTCACTATATATATAAATGATCTGGTAGAAAGCATCGGATGCTCTTTAAGGCTATTCGCAGGTGATGCAGTTATTTATACCAAAGTACCAACTCCCGAAGATAGTAAGAATTTCAAATGGTTCTGAGCACTATGGGACTTAACATCTGCGGTCATCAGTCCCCTAGAACTTAGAACTACTTAAACCTAACTAACCTAAGGACACCACACACATCCATGCCCGAGGCAGGATTCGAACCTGCGACCGTAGCAGTCGCGCGGTTCCGGACTGCGCGCCTAGAACCGCTAGACCACCGCGGCCGGCTAGTAAGAATTTGCAGGACGATCTGCAGAGAATTGATGAATGGTGCAGACTCTGGCAGTTGGCCCTGAACGTAAATAAATGTAACATATTGTGCATACATAGGAAAGGAAGTCCACTACTGTACAGCTACACTGTTGATGAGAAACAGCTGGAGAAAGGGTCTGCCGTAAAACATCTAGGAGTAACTATCTAGAGCGACCTGAAGTGGAACGACCATATAAATAGATACTGGGAAAAGCAGACACCAGACTCCGAGTCATAGGAAGAATCTTAAGGAAATACAACTCATCCACGAAAGAAGTGGCTTATAAGGCGCTTGTTCGCCCGATTCTTGAATATTGTTCATTTATCTGGATAGCTGTCAGATAGCACTGATAGAGATCCAACGAAGAGAGGCGCGTTTCATCACAAGATCATTTAGATGGCGGGAGAGCGTTACGGAGATGCTAAACAAACTCCACTGGCAGACATCACAAGAGAGGTGTTGTGCATCACAGAGAGATTTACCGTTAAAATTTCGGGACAGCACTTTTCAGGAGGAGTCAGACAACATATTACACCCCCCCCCCAGATATATATATATATATATATATATATATATATATATATATATATATATATATATATATATATATCGTGTACTGACCACGAGAAGAAAATTCGAGAAATTTGAGCCAATACAGAGGATTACCGACAATCATTCTTCCCATGTACTATTCGCAAGTGGAACAGGGTTGGAGGGATGAGACAGTGGTACCGCCACACAGCACTAGGTGGCTTGCGGACAACGATGTAGATGTTAAACTTCCTGGCAGATTAAAACTGTGTGACCGACCGAGACTCGAACCCGGGACCTTCGCCTTTCGCGGGCAAGTGCTCTACCATCTGAGTTACCGAAGCACGACTCACGACCCGTCCTCACAGCTTTACTTCTGCCAGTATCTCGTCTCCTAGCTTCCAGACTTTACAGAAGCTCTCCTGCGAACCTTGCAGAACTAGCACTGCTGGAAGAAAGGATACTGCGGAGACATGGCTTAGGTAGGAGACGAGATACTGGCAGAAGTAAAGCTGTGAGTACCGGCCGTGAGTCGTGCTTCGGTAGCTCAGATGGTAGAGCACTTGCCCGCGAAAGGTAAAGGTCCCGAGTTCGAGTCTCGGTCGGGCACACAGTTTTAACCTGCCAGGAAGTTTCATATCAGCGCACACTCCGCTGCAGAGTGAAAATCTCATTCTGGATGGAGATGTTGATCGAATACTACGTTATGGATGCCCAAATAAACACCGAATCCCACGCCAAGTTTCTTTCTTGGGACGTAAACTCGGACAGAAGCTGGAAACAATGTTAAGCAAGACTCATCGGACGAAATGACTTTCTTCAATTGCTCTATAGTACAGGTTTTACTTCTTCGTAAAAATATTTTCCTGTTACTGGCATTTGCATCATTGATGAGATGGAGTCGCATCTGCAATTTCCAGCTCATGGAGCGCCCTTCGTATTTTTTTGGTGCTGACAGGTTTTGGGAGTGCGACAGTCCATTCGGCAACGACTTTCGCAGCCGTCATCCTCTTATCTTTTGTCACAATCGTCTTCAATAGCCGTCTGTCACGATCACTCGACACACAGTTTCGTCGACATTGTGACTTAGCGGATGATGTTCTATCCGACATCCCTGTGCGTGGTATAAATCTTAGATACGGCTCCCCTTGGAACCCCAAACACTTCAGCTACCTTGGTTACGAAAGCACCCACCATACGAGCGCCAACATTTGCCCACATTCGAATTCACTTAGATCGGACATAATATACTCCCAACTACACACAACATTGTATTGACTACCAATGACATTGCGAGCTGTTTATGACATTACAAAGCTGCCGTTAGTGGTCAAATACATCAGCTCACCCTGCAGACTTGGCTAGCATCTGTATTTATGTTCGTTCAAGCATGCATTTCTCGCTGTGTTCCCATATTTTTCTCCAGCCCCTGTAACTGCGTGTTGCTAGATCTCCTAGTGCAAGTCTTTCAACTGGATTCACTTCAGTGACTTGTGTGCCCCTAACCTACCCCAGTTATCCAACCGGGAAAGGGTATCTACAGTTTAACGTAGAATCTGACACATGCGTCTTCCCTAACAACTCCTTGCTTTGTTGGAAGTGGAAGGGGACAGTTAGATTAAAAGCAAACTGAAAATATATTTACACTGTGTGATCAAAAGTATCCGGACACCTCCAACAACATACGTTTCTCATTAAGTGCAGTGTGCTGCCACCTACTGCCAGCTACTCCATATTAGCGACCTCAATAGTCATTAGACATCGTGAGAGAGCAGAATGGGGTGCTCCGCGGAACTCACGAACTTCGAACGTCGTCAGGTGATTGGATGTCAGTTGTGTCATACGTCTTTCACACTCCAAAACATCCCTAGGTCCACTGTTTACTATGTGTTAGTGATGTGGAAAGGTCCACGGTTTACGTCTTAGTGATACGGAAACGTGAAGGGACACGTACAGCACAAAAGCGTACAGGCCGACTTCATCTGTTCACTGACAGAGACCGCCGACAGTTGAAGAGGATAGTAATGTGTAATAGGCAGACATCTATCCAGAACACCACACAGTAATTACAAACTGTATCAGGATTCACTGCAAGTACTAAGACAGTTAGGCGGGAGGTGAAAAATCTTGGATTTCATGGTCGAGCGGCTGCTCATAAGCCACACATCACGCCGGTAAATGCCAAACGACGCCTCGCTTGGCGTAGGGAGAGTAAACATTGGACGATTGAACAGTGGAGAAACGTTGTGTGGAGTGACGACTCACAGTATACAACGTGGCGATCCGATGGTTGGGTGAGCATACGGCGAAAGGCCGGTGAACGTCATCTGCCAGCGTGTGCAGTGCCAACAGTAAAATTCGGAGGCGGTGGTGTTATGGTGTGGTCATGTTTTTCATAGAGGGGGCTTGCACCCCTTGTTGCTTTGCGTGGCACTATCGCAGCACAGGCCTACATTGTTTTAAGCACCTTCTTGCTTCGCACTGTCGAAGAGCAATACGGGGATGGCGATTGCATCTTTCAATACAATCGAGCACCTGTTTATAATGCACAGCCTATGGCTGCGTAAGTTACACGACAATAACATCACTGTAGTGGGTTGGCATGCACTAAATCCTATAGAACACCTTTGGCATGTTTTGGAACGCCGTCCTCGTGCCAGGCCTCACCTACCGACATCGATACCTCTTCTCAGTGCAGCATTCCGTGAAGAATGGGTTGCCATCCCCCAAGCACCGGATTGAACGTATGCCTGCGAGAGTGGAAACTGTCATCAAGGTTAAGGGTGGGCCAACATAATATTGAATTCTAGCATTACCGTTGGTGGGCGCCACGGGCTTCTCATTTTTAACCAGGTGTGTGGATACTTTTGATCACATAGTATATCGGGTGATCAAAAAGTCAGTATAAATTTGAAAACTTAATAAACCACGGAATAATGTAGGTAGAGAGGTAAAAATTGACTCACATACTTGGAATGACATGGGGTTTTATTAGAACCAAAAAAAAGTAATGCTAGACGCGTGAAAGATCTCTTGCGCGCGTCGTTTGGTGATGATCGTGTGCTCAGCCGCCACTTTCGTCATGCTTGGCCTCCCAGGTCCCCAGACCTCAGTCCGTGCTATTATTGGCTTTGGGGTTACGTGAAGTCGCAAGTGTATCGTGATCGACCGACATCTCTAGGGATGCTGAAAGACAACATCCGACGCCAATGCCTCACCATAACTCTGGACATGCTTTACATTGCTGTTCACAACATTATTCCTTCACTACAGCTATTGTTGAGGAATGATGGACATATTGAGCATTTCCTGTAATGGACATCATCTTTGCTTTGTCTTATGTTGTTATGCTAATTATTGCTATTCTGATCAGATGAAGCGCCATCTGTCGGACATTTTTTGAACGTTTGTATTTTTATGTTTCTAATAAAACACCATGTCATTCCAAGCATGTGTATCAATTTGTACCTCTCTATCAACATTATTCCGTGATTTATTCAGTTTTCAAATTTATACTGACTTTTTGATCACCCGGCACTTTACCACTAGATCTCCAGGTCCATCGCAGAGGTAGGGAACTTGGTGAAGGAGTTGACCGTCAATCGAGAAGGGATTGAAGGAACACTGCTTGACAACGTTCCATCTGCAGACCAACGTCACTCACAATACGCAATGCCTCCGCAAGTATTAAGTTTCCCTTTCCGAGATGTGCACTCGTCAATAATCATGTTACAAATGGTCTCGCTAATAATCATGTTACAAGCTGGGACGGACTGGAGAAATTAATACTCGATAGGCACTAGAACACTGGGGCCCTCTCCGGTGACATGCGGGCGGGCTGAGTTAGGCGACCCCAAGCGGCCTCTTCCGGGAGGAAGCAGACTGCAGCCGCCTCGCTGGCTTTTTCCAGCGCTGGCGCCCTCGCGCTGGCCGAGTGCGAGACTTTCAACTCTGCCCGCACATCGATCTTCCACTTCCTCCCCCGCCTCCTACCCCGTTCTCCCGCTCCGCCGCCGTCCCCACACCAGCGCCGGCGGCAGAAAAGTACGCCCTTGGCGGAAAGAGCGAGATCAGGCGGCAGACGAGCGGCATTTGTCGCTGCGGACGCGACAGCTCGCTCTCCCGACGGCTCGAAATGCCGCGGAAAAACCCGATTTTCCTTTTGCCCCCTCTACTGCGCCACATGTTCACTGCGTTATTAAATTCAATCCTCCCTCCCTCCACTCTCGGAGTCTTTTTTTTTTCGGGACGGTGAGAGGGGAGGAGAGATGAGGCAGGGGATCCAACTCCGATGCCATCCCTTCGGCACTGGGGGAAAAGACTGCCAGCCGCATCGAAAAAAGAGCGACGAGGACACGGGTTTAAAAAGAGGAGGAGAATCAGATGGCGGGAAAGAGGGCGAAGGAAAATAAAGAGAGCCGCTGATTGCGCACGTTTGCTTCTTTGCCGGTGAGGCGAGGCCGGAGCTGCCGCGATTCAATTGTTGTGTGAGAGGAAGCGAGGCACTGGCGAGGACCTCTGCCCCACCCCGCTCCCTCGGCTCGCGCAACTGCCTACCCCCACCACTCAGCGGATTCCTCGCAGCGGGGACCTGCTACCGAAAACAGCGTTATTGCCCCGCGGGGAAAGAAATAAGAGGACAAAACGGTTTCGAAATTTCGAGAGCACGATGGAAATACCGCCTCTCTTGCTGCCAAGGGAGTCAGCCAAAGAGATATTTATATAGAAATGTTGGGTTTTGACGATCCTGTCAATTTTTCTTACATACAGAATAAGATGCAATAATAATGGATGAGCCATGTGAATCATTCTTTGCACGGAAATGAAACGTGAAAATCGGCGAGTCATCTGGCCTGTCTCCTATCATAATTATTCAGTTTTGTAATGAGATCGCATGAATAGAGCACATAGGTCGTGAGACTAGGGCGTCCCGTCGGGTGGACCTCTCCCCGGGTGCAAGTCCTTCGATTTGACGCAACTTCGGCGACTTGCGCGCCGATGCTGATATAAGATTAGTTAAGAGTAGACAACTTTCCATTAGAACTACTGACAGCCTTGGGAGAGCCAGGCCTAACAAAACTGTATCATCTAGTGAGCAAGATGTACGAGACAGGCGAAATACTCTCAGACTTCAAGAATAATATAATAATTCCAATCCCGAAGAAAGCAGGCGTTGACAGATGTGAAAATTACCGAACTATCAGTTTAATAAATCACGGTTGCAAAATACTAAACGAATTCTTTACAGACGAATGGAACAACAGGTAGAAGCCGACCTCGGGGAAAATCAGTTTGGATTCCATAGAAATGTTGGAACACGTAAGGCAATACTGACCCTACGACTTAGAAAATAGATTAAGGAAAGGCAAACGTACGTTTCTAGCATTTGTAGACATAGAGAAAGCTTTTGACAATGTAGACTGGAATACTCTTTCAAATCCTGAAGATGTCAGGGGTAAAATACAGGGAGCATAAGGCTATTTACAATTTGTACAGAAACCACATGGCAGTTATAAGAGTCGATGGGCACGAAAGGAAAGGAAGGGCTGGGAAGGGATTGAGACAGGGTTGTAGCCTATCCCCGATGTTATTCAATCTGTATATTGAGCAAGCAGTAAAGGAAACATAAGAAAAATTGGGAGTAGGAATTAAAACCCATGGAGAAGAAATAAAATCTTTGAGGTTCGCCGATGACATTCTAATTCTGTCAGAGACAGCAAAGGATCTGGAAGAACAGCTGAACGGAATGGACAGTGTCTTCAAAGGAGGATATAAGATGAACATCAACAAAAGCAAAACGAGGATAATAGAATGTAGTCCAATTAAATCGGGTGATGCTGCGGAATTAGATTAGGAAATGAGACACTTAAAGTAGTAAAGGAGTTTTGCTATTTGGGGAGCAAAATAATTGATGCTGGTGGAAGTAGAGAGGATATAAAACGTAGACTGGCAATGGCAAGGAAAGCGTTTCTGAAGAAGAGAAATTTTTTAACATCGAGTATTGATTTAAGTGTCAGGAAGTCGTTTCTGAAAGTATTTGTATGGAGTGTAGCCATGTATGGAAGTGAAACGTGGACGATAAATAGTTTGGACCAGAAGAGAATAGAAGCTTTCGAAATGTGGTGCTACAGAAGAAAGCTGAAGATTAGATGGGTAGATCACATAACTAATGAGGAGGTATTGAATAGAATTCTAGAGAAGAGAAATTTGTGGCACAACTTGACTAGAAGAAGGGATCGGTTGGTAGGGTATATTCTGAACCATCAAGGAATCACCAAATTAGTTTTGGAGGGCAGCGTGGAGGGTAAAAATCGTAGAGGGAAACAAAGAGATGAATACACTAAACAGATTCAGAAGGATGTAGTTTGCAGTAGGTACTGGGAGACGAAGAAGCTTGCACAGGATAGAGTGGCATGGAGAGCTGCATCAAACCAGTCTCTGGACTGAAGTCCACAATAACAACAACAAAGAAAAGATTTATTTTCATGACAGTGGTTGGTCGGATTTATTTTCATTTTTCTAATTAACACCCCCAATAACGAGGTGCTCGTAACTTCTTCTTCTTCTGAATCTGGAAGCGAGCCATGAGCTCCGGGCTTACGGTGCGTGTCAGGACGATTGGGAGAAAGCGAATCCCATGTGAGTCGTTCTGGGAATTGCAGCCCGGGCAGAAGAGCAGTGACCGTTTCCGGCCTGGCGCTGAGTATTGTCAGCTCAGGGCCACGAAACAGCTTTTGCTTCGGGCAACAAAATGGCGGTACGTCTGAAGCAAGGCGTCCCCAGTGTGTCAAAGTCGCCTTGTAGTAAAATCCGCCCACTGTCGAAATTTTTCTGCAAACTTCCAACACAGAGTACGATTTTGGGAATATGTGGGAGTGTGAGGAACTACCTCTCGTTTAGGTTGTCAGCTTTCTCGCAGACTGTATTGAGAGGCTAGCTATTTTAACATTAGGCAACGATTGGTTGACTGCCCTGTGACCTTAGATGGACGTAGGAGGTTTGTTCAGCACGTGATTGGCTCTTGTAACTCTTGGGCAGAAGTAAAAGGGATGGTAGTTTTAGAACAAGCTATAAAGACCAATGGATGTCAGAGTGCCAAACAGTGCAGGTCTTCACAAGGAGTGAAAAAAGGACATTTCGCACATGAATTCGTCATGTAGAGATCAGGGTGTGCTACCATCGCCACACAGCAAGTGTTGTACTAGTTCACAGCTAGTCACCTGGACACCGTTCAAGTCACGTGGCGTCGAATATTAGGGTGAGCATGAACACAGCATCGGCATGATAGGAAAGTTCGGTTATGGGAATCTCGTCAGCAGTTAGGGCGAGAATTTTCAGTCTATTAGTGAAAGCTAAGATCCTTGGTTCTCTTTGATAATCTCTTGTAACAAATGATCACCTATCATAATCAATATTTAGGCGAGACAAACATTCCGTACAGTTTCAGGAACGAATGAACAGCTAAATTCCATCGTCCTCATGTAACTTTGCCACTCAGTAGCTCCGGGAAAGAGTTGTATGTACATTGTTGTAAAGTAACACCTTAAAAGTTATGTACATTTTTGACTGATTAATGCAGATTTTTATTTGCAATAATCCTACAAGTTAATTTTGCATTTGATTCTTATTCCACCAACAAGCTATCCCTTCGTCCATTTGCAAAAAATGGAATACAAAAATTCTGATTCCCACGTTAATTTTCAATGTTGGGCCACGACCTTCTTTGCGGTTCAAATCCACTGTGCACATTTTTACCAGCATTGGATCTTAACGTTGTGTGTTGGATAGGACTAGCTCTGATTTACTTAACAGAAGGAACTCAGGCAAGAGCGGTTTCGCATAAATTGGTGGACACTGACATTATCAGATTGTGAGGACCTTCTGGGAAGCAGTCATGTCGATAACTCAGGGTATGCATTAATTAGGGAACGTTGAGCCGGAATCATCAATAAACCACTATGAATGTGATTTCGTAGACTTTCCCGGCATAATAACTGCTGATATTATTCACGGGTTTGCAGCTGGATCATGTCGTCGTCCAGACACAATATTTCGGCGGACCAGCTAGCCGCCATCTTCAGGTGAGTTAATACTCATGTACTGCCTCGCCGGAACTGAGTTCCAGCCACAACGACGGCTGTGGCTGGAATTCATCACTGTGCTGCAAGTTGGAGGTTCCCTGCTGTTTTGGGGTGGCATTATGTGGGGCCGACGTACGCCGCTGGTGGTCATGGAAGGTTCCGTAACGGCTGTACGATACGTGAATGCCAGCGTCCGACCGATAGTGCAACCATACCGGCAGCATATTGGCGAGGCATTCGTCTTCATGGACGAAAATTCGCGCCCCCATCTTGCACATATTGTGAATGACTTCCTTCAGGATAACAACATCGCTCGACTAGAGTGGCCAGCCTGTTCTCCAGACATGAAACCTATCGAACGTGCCTGGGATAGATTGAAAAGAGCTATGGACGACGTGACCACAAACCAGTCTGAGGGACGTATGTCGAATCGCCGTTGAGGAGTGGGTCAATCTGGACCAACAGTGCCTTGATGAACTTGTGGATAGTATACCATTACAAATACAGGCATGCATCAATGAAAGAGGACGTGCTACTGGGTATTAGAGGTACCGGTGTGTACAGCAATGTGGACCACCACCTCTAAAGGTCTTGCTGTATGGTGGTACAGCACGCAATGTGTGGTTTACATGAGCAATAAAAAGGACGGAAATGATGTTTATGTTGATCTCTATTCCAATTTTCTGTACAGGTTCCGGAACTCTGGGAACCGAGGTGAAGCAAAACTTTTTTGATGTGTGTGGTACTCCACCCATGGATGAACACGACTAATAGCTCGCATGCGTGCCGCTTCGGCAGTGATGGACGCGAGTGTGTTGCGTAGGGTCCAGAGAGTGGCCAAGTGTTTGTAATGCAAGGTGGTCGCTTTGAACGTCTTTAAAGTGAATATTTCTCGTACATTTACGTACCGGGTCTGTGCAGATGAGGCTGGACGTCAAATGTACAGGATAGAATTAGTGTATGTAGCGTAATATGCAATCTAGTGCAACCTACATACTCTGTTTTCTGTACATCACTGGATACAGAAGATGTAACTCTAGCCACTATTATTTTCTGTTGGCTTTATTTACGTTATAGACAAAACAAAGTGGCCGTTTATGTCTGTAAGAAGTTCATGTTACGTCTGAATGTTTAAATACAGGTAACAGTAACAGAAAAAAATATGCCGCATTGTGCAGATGAAACTTGGATACCATTTGATACTTTAATTGTAAATAAATGTTTGGTGTGCATACGGCTCGAACATCGGCGACTTTGCATATCCGTACCCCAAAGCACTGCTTCAACTAACGTTATTTACTTATTTATTTTGTAATCTCATTTTGTTCGTAACCGTTCGTTGTGTTTGTTCGGCGCGGACGTCCCATGAAGCTTGTTGAACTTCATCATTTATCCATCCAGTTTTTTTTAATTACAGAGGGCAGCTAACCCTCTGACCGAACACGCTGAGCTACCGTGCCGGTTAACCTAACTGAACTAATGGGACAGCTCCAGTACAGTGCAGAGTTCATGATAGCTACTCTTAGCCACGCTGCACGCAATTATAGCGTTGCCAGAGCCTCGTTTTTTAAATCATATTTCTGTGAAACATACTGACTGGACTAGGTTTTGCTACATGCAAAACCTTAAACTAGCATGAGGAATCACATGCCGAACGCGAAGTGCAGCATATATGTATGATGCTCACTATGTTCTATTTCATATTTTCGTGAAAGACATGAAACTGAAAGCCAGAGGAAAATTTAGGTGTACAAATACATTACAATGAATATCACCCCAGCACGTGTAAATTATCAACTGTAAGGTAATAAACATATCTAATTTTATTACAAAGTCCTCATGCACGCCTAACGATCTTTTTCTGGAAATTTATTTGCAATTCTAATCTTTTTTGCAGCTTTCATGACAATATTGATATAAAGGACTTACTAATCATTGTTTCCGTTCATTTGCAGTATAAGTAACGTAAAAATTGAAAATAAAAGAGTTTATACACAGGGAACAAGCCTAGTACCCTCGGATTACAGTTTTGTTCTCTTTCCGCTGCGCTGTGCCAATTCCTCACACCGACTTATTCAAAAAATGCAGGGTTTGGCCAGAAATGAAAGTAACAGAAGGTGGAGCTCCAGATGGCCAAGCGTTTAGAAAAAATAGCTATTTTGACGCCTGCCGGGTGAAGCAATCATATTTGTTAGTATAGTTTCCAGGCAGCGGTTGGCGCAGCAAAAAGAGAAAAGAACAGTAATATTCACTACTTCATACTGAGCACAGTTCCTGGCAGCTGAAGAGACTATGCTCATCTGTGTGTGTGTGTGTGTGTGTGTGTGTGTGTGTGGATTTGCGTGAGTGTATGTATGTTGGCTAAAAGCTCCCTTCCCGACAGGCTTTTTGTTGTGCGTATCTGCGACTCAGTGTCTCCGCTATATGGTGAGTAGCATTTATCCTTTTCATAAGAGCGTTACATTACGTCCTAGATTTCCCATTATAACGTCTGAAGTTCCTTAGGGTCTTTTGGTGGATGCTTCTGTTGCTTACAGAGAAGTCGCAACTCTAGAAAATTTTGACGAAGTGAAGGATGAGCTGCAGAGGTTCGACACTTGCTGCAGAGTTGGCAGCTGATGCCCGTTGTAAGCAAATGTAATGTGTTGTGCAGAAAGAGGCAGTCCGATACATTATTGTATGATTACACGATTGCAGAGTAATCACTGTAAACAGTCACTTCCATAAAACGTGAATGAGTATTCATATGGGGCTATTTAAAGTGGAATAACAATAAGAAACTAATCGCAGGTAGGGCAGATGCCACACTAAGATTCAGTGGAAGAATTTTAGGGAGATGTAATCAACCTACAAAGGAGATAGCATACAAAACCCGCTTGAATGTTGATCGTGGCTCTCGGGTCAGTACCAGACAGAACGGATAAGAGTAGCAGAGAAGATTCAAAGAAGAGCAACGCGTTTCTTTACGGGTTCATTTCGTAAGCACGAAAGAATCACGGAAACGCCAGCTCGAGTGGCAGACGCTACAAAAGAGACGCTGTACATCACAGCTTGGTTTACTATTAAATTTGTGAGACAGTACATTTCTAAAAGAATCACCCAGTATTTTACTTCTTTCTGTGTATATATCGACGAAAGCCATGAAGCTAAAATTCCACACGTAGTCTTGCCAACAATCGTTCTTTCCGCGACTGGGAAAGGGGGAACAAGAAAGAGGGTAAATGACTAGGGTACTAGAACTAGCCTCCGCCACATACCATAAGACGGCTTGCGGAGTATGGACGCACATGTACTTGTAGACATGTAGATAGTGGTGAATTCAAAATCCTAAGTAAAATTAATTATAATGATAAGCATGTATGTACTGATTACAGATATTTGTGTGTGAAGGTAACAGTCTGAAGGAGAATGCCTAATAAGCGTTTCATTTCACCGTTTATTTTTATTATCTTTTCTTCATTGTTGTCATTTTGTTGACGTGAATGTAATAAATCTGTGTGTACTTGCAATCTGTGAGTATTGTCGGTTCTTTGGTCGACCCGCATTTTCAGAGTTGATGCACAAGTTATTTCAGATTTATAATTTTTCGTTATTCCAATTATTGTCAATAATGGAGAGACAGCGATGCTTCAGAATAACCCACTGTTGAAACAGAAGATAGTCATACACAAATGATACATAAAGGGAGGGGAGAGGAATCTGCATGCCCTGCTTGGGACTTTTAACCAGCAACATCACAGTATTAGATACTTTTTAGAGAAAGAATCCGAAAGAAAAATTAACTTCTTAGGTTTAACAGTAACAGAGGCAGAAAATTACTTGAAATTTTCTGTTTATTGCAGACCGTCGCATTCAGTTACAATAACAAGGGATGACTCCATCGACCCACCATAACACAAAAACACGTATTTCTTTGCTATGGTAGCTCGCCTATTAAGCTTCCCTTAGATGAAACGGAAATATAACAGGGGCTATGCATCCTCGAACAAGTAGCAAAAAATACAAAAGAGAAAGAAACCAACATAAGGAAAGAAAAAAGTTTATTGCATTGAAACACTCATCCTCATAAATTAAGGATAATGCCGATACATGGTGAAACAACGCTCTGGTGGGCGGTTTGCGGGTCTAAATAACCGCGGGGTATGACCAAGCAGTGCATTTGACCTGCGGTCGTCGCACGGTGGCGCTGGCAGCAGTCCACATACGCAGAGCTGTGTTGGTGCATGTCAGAGTACGGTGCAGCGAGTAAGTGTGCAGACGTTTTTAGGCGTGCTAATGGTGACTGTGTGTTGAAAATGGCTCAAAGAACACATATTGATGACGTTACGGGGAGCAGAATACCAGGGCGACTGGAGGCTGGTCAAACACCGCAGCTCGTAGCACGGGCACTCCGTGTGCCACAAAGTGTGATCTCAAGATTATGGCAACGATTCCAGCAGACAAGAAACGTGTCCAGGCGCTACAGTATGGGACGTCCACAACATCACATGAAGAGCGATATCTCACCATCAGTGCCCGCAGACGGCCACGGAGTACTGCAGGTAGCCTTGCTCGGGACTTTACTGCAGCCACTGGAACAGTTGTCTCCAGGCACACAGTCTACAGACGACTGAACAGACATGGTTATTTCGCCCGGAGATCTGTAAGGTGGATTCCACTGACCCCTGGTCGCAGGAGAGCCTGTAAAACATGATGTCAAGAACACAGTACATGGTCATTGGACAGTGGTCCCAGGTTATGTTCGCGGACGAGTCCAGGTATAGTCTGAACAGTGATTCTCGCCGGGTTTTCATCTGGCGTGAACCAGGAACCAGATACCAACCCCTAAATGTCGTTGGAAGGGACCTGTATGGAGGTCGTGGTTTGATGTTGTGGGGTGGGATTATGATTGGTGCATGCACAGAGGAACTGTAACAGGTCAGGTGCATCGGGACATCATTTTGCACCAGTATGTCTGCCTTTTCAGGGGTGCAGTGGGTCCCACCTTCCTCCTGATGGATGATAACGCACCCACCGAGCTACCATCGTGGAGGAGTACCCTGAAACAGAAGATATCAGGCGAATGGAGTGGCCTGCCTGTTCTCCAGAACTAAACCCCATCGAGCACGTCTGAGATGCTCTCGGTCGACTTATCGCTGCACGTCTTCAAACTCCTACGAAACTTCAGGAGCTCCTACAGGCACTGGTTCAAGAATGGGAGGCTACAGACCAGCAGCTGCTCGGCCACCTGTTCCAGAGTATGCCAACCCGTTGTGCGGCCTGTGTAAGTGTTCATGGTTATCATATCCCATACTGATGGCGGGGAACATGCGCAGGAAACAGTGGCGTTTTGTAGCACATGTTTCGGGACGGTTTCCTCAACTTATCACCAATACCGTGGACTTGCAAATCTGTGTCGTGTGTGTTTCTTATGTGCCTATGCTATTATCGCCAGTTTTGTGTAGTGCTACGTTGTGTGGCACCACATTCTGCAGTTATCCTTAATTTATGAGCATGAGTGTACTTTAGCCTACTGGGGTTAGAATACCTAAAAGTAAAAAAAAAAAAAATATGAAAGTTATTGACAGACTTGTATGAGTGCAGTATTTCACAACTGTTATACTATAGCCAGTTAGTGGAAACTATGTGACACAATGAAGGAAAGCCTTGGACTGGGTCGATAACACATGTTTCATTAATAGTGAATATTTATGACTTCTGTGTCTAGTAAAGTGAAACGCGAAAGATAATGTTCTAGTTACACTGGAAATAAAATTTTTATTATGGTATCAGAGAAATTTGTTACAAATTTTTTGTAGGTGACCCATCGATAGCAATCCGTTCCTAAATCTCAGTGAAATGTGTGGCCTTGCAATCGTGCTTTGTTTCTCGGGCAGACTCGACTTTGAGCCTTCATAACTTCTGTTTGTTTACTTTAGTGGCTTCCCCCGAGCCAGGTAACTGATATGCACAAGTTCAGGAAGAATTAAACTCATCGGAGGAAGTGATTTCTGCCACATTTTCGTAATGTAATCATACTCTTGTGACTTGATTGATTTCGCCACAGAGCTCTGTTCTAACTGCGAAAAGTTCTTGACTATTCAGTGAGTAACTGCTCTCAGTGTTTAATTAGTAGTATTCAGGATACTATTTATTGATTTTGTCGTGGTTTTATAGTCATTTTCCTTGTATTATCAGTTGGTCCTTTGGGCAACGAACTGGTCCTTCATGTGTAAAGAAAACAATGGTTTTTCGTTGGAGAGAAATTCCACTCGACAGGGCAAATTGTCGTGATTAAAACTGGTCTGAGTGTATACGGAGGTATTTTCGATAATGGAAAGGTATAAAATTTAATTGCGTGTTTGCGGAAGTCTCTGAAGTAGTAGACTTCCATCTAGTGTAGCTACCTCCTTCAGATCATAATGATTTCCCAGGCTGGAGTAGTGGATAGAAGCTTCCTGTAATTTATTTCCAATGATTGATTATGTAAATTGTAAGACAGAATTATTCTTCTCTTAGAGATTCCTGGATTCCATAGCCTAACTCTCTCATGGGATATCCATGCTGATATTTGTGCTCAAGAAAGCGATTGACGACCCCAGTATATGTTAAGGGACCAATTATAATTAATATTGCATACATATCGTGCCTGGAGTGCTTGTGGAGTAATGTAAGTTTGATTGTAATAGACCTCCATTTGTTCTTACATAATTTCCTATTATTCTGACCCTACACACGATCCACCTCCTTTTATAATTCTCAAAAAGATCATTAACTGAAGCGTTCAAAATCTTAAAGAGGTTAATCTTGTCAGACAGATTTTCGTAAAGGAAAGACTTCTCTGCTGTTTAATATGATAATCTCCATGTTTGAATTGAGGGTATGGCGATACGCACAGCACAAATAAAAAAGTTTCTTTACTAAACTTCTAGGAGTGATGAGCAAATTAGCTAGTGGCTTGCGCGACATTGTACACGCAGTGAGAGAGAATCATCAGGAAAGATATGACTAATTTCTTCGTCTTTTTTGAGAGGTCAGTGTATTTACAGAAGTCCATGTTATTTGGCAAACAGAGGTAATTTAAAAGATTGTAATAGTCGTCATAATGAGGTAGACGTGCTCCTCATAAATAACAAAAACTCGTAAGAAGATAACACACCTCTTTCAATCGATAAAAATTCAAAGTGATGCAATGATTATCAGCTTGTTTCAAATGTTCGAAATTTGTGCACTTCACAAAAATACAAGAAATTTCAACCTACGTGGCATCAAGGCTACAATACCAATGAATCGCAGTTGCAATTAATCAACGAATACAAATATCTGAGAGTAAGTATTTATAGAGAGACAAAATGGAATGATCGCCTAAGTTCAGCCGTAGGTAAAGCAAGTGGAGAGTCCAGTGCATTAGTAAAATACTGGGAGAAATGTAGGCAGTCCACAAAGGAGATTGATTGCAAAACACCCTTGAGACCTGTCCTAGAAAACTGCTCAAGTATTTGAGACTCATTACAAATTCAACTAACAAAACCCATAATTCGTTTGAAAGAAGGGCACTAGCTGCGTTTGTCACAGGAAAAAGTCACGTGAATGCTAAACTCGCAGGCGCTTGAAACCT
The DNA here is from genome assembly GCF_021461395.2 of Schistocerca americana. Lineage (NCBI taxonomy): Eukaryota > Metazoa > Arthropoda > Insecta > Orthoptera > Acrididae > Schistocerca > Schistocerca americana. Next base: position 397,679,806 of record NC_060126.1, on the reverse strand, counting down.
ATTTACAACGTTTCAAGAACCAGCATTAAGTGAGGGATCTAGGAATATACCACAGCGGACATACCGCTCGGGTAGGCACCGGAAAGGTAGGATTATTAATTACACCACACATAGAGGCACTGAAGCAGTCATACGTCACTCGCTCCAGACATCCATGCAATAGGAAGAAATTCTAATATGCGGTACAACTGGAAGTACTCTCTACCATTTACTCCACTACGGTTTGGAGGAGATGGATTTAAACGTATTTTTTGAAGTTTTATCAGCAGAAGGAATATTCCATCTTTTGGGCGTGCAACCGGGACACTGAGGTAAACGTCACACAGAACAAACAGCACGGACTGTACAGAACAGCGCATTTGCTACCAGCTACACACCCGCTTTCTATTGCCCAACGAACTTGCAGTGGCTGGACATCGTATTTCCACGGACCATTCCATGGATATTACGAAACCGATACACACTCTGCGTCGATGCATTAACGCCAACTCTTTGCAACACATGAAAATTTATGCTGGACTAGGAATCGAACCCAGATTATCTCTTACTGCGAGCGTGCATCCACGTTCGAGTGACACTGTGTTGTGAAAGACAGACACTGTATAAACACATTGAAACGATGAGTGATGCATTCATGCTTCGACGGACGAAAAAGACGATATAATACTTGTTCCTCTGTGCATCATCATCATCATCATCATCATCATCATCCTGCCTAAAGGCAGGTTTTCACATGGTAGTTCTCCAAGCTGTCCGGTCTCCTGCCATCCTCTTCAGGTCTGCATAATTTCCTCTTCCCTTTATGTCGTCTATCACCTTGTATCTCCTTCTTCCTCTCAGTGTTCTCCCACAAACCAATCCTTTCAAAGCATCTACTAGCAAGCACTCCCTTCTCAATGAATGTCCCAACCAGTTATTTTTCCTTTCTCTTACAACCTTCAGCAGACATCTTCTCTCACCAACCCTTTCCAATACTCTTTCATTACTCACTCTTTCCATCCAGCTTATTCTCTCCATTCTCCTCCACATCCACATCTCAAATGCTAACCTTTTTTCATCCTCTCGTCTCAGAGTCCATGTTTCTGCCCCATATAGTGCCACACTCCAGACAAAACATTTGGCAAGCCTTTTCCTTAGTCCTTTATTTAATTTGCCACATAAGAGTCATCTTTCTGTTGAATGCCTCCTTCGCTATGGCAATTCGAGTTTTCACCTTCTGGTGACATCTCAAGTCTCTAGTTATTGTGCTTCCCAGATATTTAAATTCACTTACTTGGCTAATGGTAGATTGTCCTATTTTAATATTGGACAGTCTGCGTCTTGTACTGATGACCATACTCTTTGTTTTTGCTGTGTTTATTTGCATCCCATATTCCACACAAGCTTCATTCAAATCTTTGAGCATGTTATTCACTATCCGCTCACTTTCTGCCACTAGTACCATGTCATCAGCAAATCTTATACGTTCTATTCTCTTTCCAGCAATGCATATTCCTCTTTTCCCATCTAAACTTTTCTCTGTGTGGGAATCACAAATTGTCTGAGAACATGGGTTGTGATTACGTGAAATACGGAAGTTTGCATAGGTTTTGGTGACGTACTCTGATAGCCAAAATTGTTAAGGCGGCCGCTCACGATAAGCAGCAAATTACGGTTCGATTCCCAGTCCGGCACAAATTTTTATGTGTAGCCAACAGCTGGCGTCGCACAATGTGAATCTATTTTGTGATATCTACCACGTCCGTAATCATCAGCGACAGTTTCTGTTTCTTCAGACATGCATGCACACGCTCGTGATATACAGGGTGTTTCCGTAAGAGTGTGCAAAAATTTAACAGGAATAGAGTATGCTCCACTGAACAATTTGAGGTAGGGAACCTGGAGTCAGACAATCCAGCTTAAGGAGATGATAAGAATAAAATAACATTACTGTGTACTTTTTTTATTTACATTAGTTACAGTTAAGTGCAAATACCATTGACACAATGAGCGTATCATTTGTACTGTATCTTACAAAATGTGTTGGAACTGGCCATGGACTAGGACCTCCCCTTCCAATACAGCGACCACGAACTACAGTGATGAGATGGTTGCGGACATCTACACTGGTGTGAGGCGGACGCCGTCATTTTATTCTGCATCCAAATCCTTTTTGCATCCACATCCTCTCACGAACAGCCAAGCGTTCTCCAACAACTTAGGTAGAACACTTTACTCAAACTTCAAATACAGGTAGCCATTCAGAAGGCCAGGTAGAAACTGTGGCCCAATGAAATTATCGCCCAAAATGCCTGCCCGGATTTCCACAGCAAAACGTACTTGATGATATGACTCTACCACAGCGTGAAGATTTTCCTCATCCCACACATGGCTATTTCTGCTGTTCGAAACACAATTACGATGAAATGAGAACTCGTCAGTAAACATCACGTTTTGGAGGAAACCTGGTCGATCAATGCATTGTTGGAGCAACCACTGACACAATGCGTCTTTTGGTGCACAGTCAGTCAAAGTCACAGTCTGGAACCACGCGACCGCTACGGTCGCAGGTTCGAATCCTACCTCGGGCATGGATGTGTGTGATGTCCTTAGGTTAGTTAGGTTTAAGTAGTTCTAAGTTCTAGAGGACTGATGACCTCAGAAGTTAAGTCCCATAGTGCTCGGAGCTATTTGAACCAAGCCAGTCAGTCAAAGTCATTGCATCCACTCGTTGTCGGTGATATGGGTGTAATCGTTGTTCGTGGAGTGCTCGCCACACGCTAGTATGTGCAGCACATTTCACGCGCAACACAACGAATTCTTGTACTGAGGTCCGCTGCAATGCGATCCGGCACCTACTCTTCAAAATAGGGTGCGCGAGAGATCCTCATACTACCATGTCCTTTTCTTCTTTCCGGTGAACCAGTCTCCCGCATTCGTCGATCGAGAGAAATAAACACTCGTCGTGACGGATGATGCCTGTTAGGAAATCATAACCCGGAATACCCATTCAGCAGTGAGAGCATTGCAACGTATTCCCCATAGTGAAGGTGCGCGACAGTGAGTTCTGCAAAACTGTACCGGTACTGCTCCATCGTATTGTACTGTACGTCTCTGAATAGTACTGAGTAATGAATGGGTCTGTCGTTGATTCATAGCACATTCTGGTATGGGGCAATGTAAATAAAACACAACAGAGCCACAAATAAAGGAAACAAAAACTGTATCATGACTTCCTAGTAATCAGGCGGTGGCCGTGCGGTTCTGGCGCTGCAGTCTGGAACCGCGGGACTGCTACGGTCGCAGGTTCGAATCCTGCATCGGACATGGGTGTGTGTGATGTGCTTAGGTTAGTTAGGTGTAAGTAGTTCTAAGTTCTAGGGGACTTATGACCTAAGATATTGAGTCCCATAGTGCTCAGAGCCATTTGAACCATTTTGAACCAAGTAATCAGGATTGTCCTCCTTGTTTCCTAGCAGCAAATAAAGAATGTAAAGTAAATTTACAGCACAGTACATGTAAACCTGTACAGAAGTTAGTTTAAATAAGCTGGAAAAGAGTAATGCTAGACAAAGTGGTAGACAAGTTTACTTCCATATCTTTTACTTTCTTCAATGGAGCATTCTCTACGTCCTGTTACACTTTTGTTCGTACGGAAGCACCCTACATGTACTGTGAAGATACAAACACTGTACAAACAAAGACTTGTAACCATCAATGATACAATCAAGAGACAACGGCAAAGTCCAGATAAGGGCCGCACTCTTTTCCTACTAGGATTCATTCGTCAATCAATCTGTTGAAATTTAATGAACAGACAATCTGCTCAGTAGAGGCGAATGTTTCCATCCCAACAAGTCATGGAAATCATCCATTCTACGTCTTCGCTCTCAGAGAAAACATTGTCCTAAGTCTACGCTGCCTGGCATTCCAACACATGCCATCCATTTTAATAATTTAGCACACAATTCGTAGTCAGCAATGCGGTTCTGACAACTCGGCATTTGCATTGTTTTATTCTCACAAGGTAGACGCAAAGTGTCATCTATGACTAGCCCTCTTGAGCCAACTGTCTTCCGTTTCTCGCTTACGAATTTACTGCGTTGTTTCAGGTGGTTTTAATCATCGAGGTATAATAAGGGGAGACGGCACTGCAGACTTACTCTGTACGTTGCTCTGGAGCCAACGCCACCATGTTAGCTGCCCCCAAACATTAGCAGACTACTGTTTACGACTGGTTCTAGTTCATTTCTGTCGTGTGCACGCAATAGTTGTTTTAAATAGTAAATTTTACAGTGATTTGGCGGATAATACAGTGCAAGGAAGGCATTTCCCGACGTTTTCCTGGTGTTAAACGCACATTTGATCCGGTAATATAACGTATTGGCCACGTCAGTGTAACTTTCTTTTCGTTATACATTTCGAATGACGAAGAAGAGACACATGTGATGTGAAAATGCTGCTTTCGTAATCCAGCATTTTCCTTCATATTGACTGACGAAATTGACGTTCGGTCTGTGTCCTCTTCCCGAAAAAGCTGATAATACATTTTGCTACGTTTAGTTTCCAGTCTTTGCCTCCCACAGCGTTCACCCAGAGAGAGCTCCTCGAGTTGGATTTACAGGAAATCCAAATTCAAATGGTAGAAGTAAAACCACTACAGTGAAAATTCATGTATATAAAAAAATATAGTTTGAACAACTCCCCTTTTGAATGAAATGCGATTTACACTTCAGATTATAATCAGAACCGTAAATAGAGCAAGGTGACTTTTGGTCAAAATACTTCCACCAGAAGCTAATGCTATGAATGAGGCCATGTTCTTGTAGTAGGTAATACATTTTGGGGTCGAGCCTCTGCATTGTCAGTTACTTCGGAATCATTAGTCGATCACCTTAATTGTCTGACAACATTCCGTTTAGTGCGAAAATGTTCACATGTGTGTGAATTCCTAAGAGACCAAAGTGCTTAGGCCATCGGTCCCTAGACTTACACATTACTTAAACTAACTTAAACTAAGAACAGCACACACACCCATGCCCGAGGGAGGACTCGAACTTCCGGCAAGAGCGGCCGCGCAGTCCGTGGCATGACGCCTCAAACCGCGCGGACCGTTTAGTGCGCACACGGCTCAGTTCGTAAAGAAAGGTGATAATTGTATTGCTAGTGGCCTAAGTAAATGCAATACAGATACTCCAGTGAAAGACAGGACCAAAACTTTTGTGTTCACTGATTGTTACAGGATAAAATTACGATCAGTGCTACAGCCAGGAGGCAATTTCGGCGCCCGATTCCGCGCGCTGCGGCCGATGACTTTACTCAGTTTTGACCATACCTGGAGAATTTAAACGATATTACCTTATGCAAAAAGCAATTATAAGAACAACTGCTCACAAAAAGCAGTTTTATAATAAGTATTAAATAAGAAACTCTGAACAATTGTACGTAATTTATCGCCTTTTGAAAGTACAAATGGAGTTTACGCAAAATCGTGGGGGTTCGGCTACACGTTACAGTTCAGAAGGAATAATGACATTCATAATAATAATCCTAGAAAAAATGACCATTATCCTTCATTGAAACAGATTTTAGGATGAGCAACGCTGCTGCTTAAATCTTTGGTCATTTATCCAATGATGTTGAACGTCCGAGAGGCAGCGAAACAAATTTGAAACCAAGATGAAATAGTTCTTTACAGGAAATTCGGTATTTAAAAACGAGTACCGTATTTAGTGCAAAAGCTTCCTTATATTATCAGACGAAATATATTTTTTCTTACACGAACTCCCCAGTAAATGTTCAGTTTGTGTTTTAATGAAGAATAATGATGGTCATTTTTTCTAGGATTATTATGAATGTCATTATTCCTTCTGAACTGTAACGTGTAGCCGAACCCCCACGATTTTACGTAAACTCCATTTGTACTTTCAAAAGGCGATAAATTACGTACAATTGTTTCGCGTTTCTTATTTAATACTTATTATAAAACTGCTTTTTGTGAGCAGTTGTTCTTATAATTGCTTTTTGCATAAGGTAATATCGTTTAAATTCTCCAGGTATGGTCAAAACTGAGTAAAGTCATCGGCCGCAGCGCGCGGAATCAGGCGCCGAAGTTGCCTCCTGGCTGTAGCACTGATCGTAATTTTATCCTGTAACAATCAGTGAACACAAAAGTTTTGGTCCTATCTTTCACTGGAGAATCTGTATTCAAATACCATCCATGTGTCCTGCGCGTGGAAGCTGAACGTGCTAGCCGCTCAGCTGCTGTTTTTTTGATAGGGTCTGCTTTAGCCTTGTCTTAAGTTCGCCATAAAAAGCGCCTCAGCCCTGAAGCTTGTCACACTTTCCCCACGAAATTGGTTCTCAAGCGTTTGCCAGCTGCTTAAGTGACTTTTCTGAAAAATAAAACGGGTCTTCTTTGGAGGTTGCATCTTCATGAAAAACAACTAAATACCTTCTTCACGTAAACGATAAAAATAATCTCTTGGAAGAAAGAAGAGACTGACCAGGTGCTAGTAGAACCCGCGCTCTTTGGGTTCTGTGAATACCTAGTTACGTATGTAGTCAGTTCATCCATAATGTGAGTCAAGAATATAGGCATTTTTGCATGTTACAGACATTTGATACTAGCAAGATACCGGTTCCAGGAATTCCAACACCCTAGAAGATGTTTTGAGTCATATGACAAGTGACAAAATAAATAAGTTTTTCTTTGCTATAATAATAAATTAACAATTTTCTGGTTTTTGCCTTTAGATGTTTTGTGAAACCTTGCTTGTTTCCAATTTTCATGATTCTATGTCAACGGGAAGTAACCTGCAGGTTTTAATGAATGAGATTGCTATTACCAAATATGTTACACAAATAGCCGTATCTTTCGACCGTAGTCGACTTAAAATCTTAGCTTTCTTACACCATCAAAGGACTATACTCCTTAGTATATGACGCAAATTTCAGCTTGATACGTCTACCCATTCCTGAGATAAAGGCATCTCAACAAACTCATGGACAGAGAGGTAGTCGAACAATAAATGACGAAATTCTTTGTGTGCGATATAATTACAAATTAACAATTTCAGATTTACCCCTTAACTTGCACTGTGAAACCATTCTCCTTGCCGAATGTCATGATTCTAGGCCAACAGGAAGTACCCTATAGGTTTTGATTACTGAGTTTGCGAGTATAAATATATGTGACATTAACATTAGTGATAGGATCTTTTGACTGCATTGCCTCAGAAGCATATATTTATTACACTGCCAAGGGACCATAGCTTTAGTATGTGGCATAAATTTCAGTTCGATAAGTCTACCCCTTCCTGAGAAAACAGTTTTTTAGCCGTCGAACAGACAGACAGACAGACGGAAAACAAAGTGATCCCATAAAGTATCTGTTTTTAGCAATTTTAGCATGGAATCCTAAAAATGAATAAATCCTGTCATCAAGTGGGAAAAGATCACAACATATTATCAGGAAGACAAAAACAAAGAAGAAAACTCTTCTTGGGAGAAAAAACAGCCAATAGCAGCTCTTCTTGAAAAAAACAATTGAAAGCAAAGAGTATTTTAACATACGTAAGGGCGCCGACAAAGGGGCGCTGAGCGCCCGTCAGCTCCAAACACACACACACACACACACACACACACACACACACATGCCTGCAAACACGCATAGAGCTGGAACTTCATGAGAACAAGTAAATCTTCCCTTGAGAAAAAAAGGAGTCTTCTCGAAGAAGAGCGAAAATTACTGGTCTGGCAACCTCTGTCTGCTTTACTGAGAGACATTTCTAGAAAAACTGTAACTTGCCTTATAAGAACCAGTGTTGCTGAATTAAACAGCCTCTAATGCCCGTTTTTTGTATTTTATTGTCATCGCTGAAGGAGCCGAGCGGCTGACATTGGTCAATGTTTTATGGACCCACGACGACGTTATGTTTTAATCAGCGCGCACCAAATGATGTTCCAAGGTATCCTGTAAAGTGCACTTAATGTACACACAGAGATGGACAGTCTTGATGTATACATGTTGTTACATAAAAGGCACTTTTTCAATCAAAACGGTCTATCCACGTGTAACCTCCCCTTTCCTAATCGGCCTACTGGTTTGCAATATAACTGACGCTGATCTCATATGCCTAATGAATTTTACAGTGAGTAAGGCTGTCGTCACCGAAGGAAAATAACACGGGTTAGTTGCAGGAAAGTATACATCAGACTTTTCTGATGGAAGAATCTATTCCAAACGTAAGCTAAATACTGATGATAATTTTGAAATGGGCGGGCTCACGAAATGCACAGGAGGGAAAAGGGTACCACGTAATATTTACTACAAAAATTACTGATAATACAAATAAAGCACTGATTAACCAAAAAAGGTGTAAATAAACGGTCGCCAGCCCGCCAGGGCAATGAATCTTAAGAAAGGTAATGGTAAATAAATTTAAGCAAGTAATCACTGGCGTGCTAACAAAAGGTTGTCACACTTTTCCACAGAACAACAGCTTTAAGTATTGCAGGTTATCATTCAAGTTAGTCATACTCTGTGAAAGAAATTCAACTAGGTAAAGCCTCTACATTACTACATCTGCCATTTGACAGTCTTACCATGATGTAGCTGTGCGGACGACGAATAATGTAACCGACGATACCGCTGAGATACCGCTGTTGCTGTTAGAGAACCCTTAGTCGTCTCCAGAGCCATAGGCAATAGCCAGAACTGCAGCTTCCTCCGCCAGTCCTCTCCTACCGAGCTCTCAACAAATTTCATTTGTGTCCACCATGTTGGCTGCTTTACTGATTAATGCAAATTTAGAAATTTTGTGGGTTTTTTCCACCACTCACTACTACCGTGCGTGAGTGACTTTATTCGTAGCGCAAGGGTTTAATTCGCTACGAATCTGTACAATGCAAAATTCATGCCAAAACAAACTGAAATTGTCCTGTCACCAGCGTCGCCACATGTTACCTCCCCCCTTCCTAATCGGCTTACTCGATTGCGATATATGCCTAATGAAATTTTGCAGTGACTAGCCTATCGTTACCGAAGGGAAAGTAACACCGGCTGGTTGGAGGAAAGAATACAACAGACTCTTCTGAAGGAAGAATCTGTTCTAAACTTAAGCTAAATAATGACGATAATTTCGAAATGGATGGAATATAGTGCAATCGCTCGCGAACCGCACAGGAGAGAAAAGGGTAACACGTAATATTTACTACAAAAAATATTGATGGTAAAAAGAAGACACTGATTAGCTGAAAAGGGGATAATGAAACGGTCTCCAACCCGCTAGGGCAATGAATCTCCAGAATCTTAAGAAAGGTAATGGCAAAGAAATTTAAGCAATAATCACTGGCGTGTCCACAGCACACCAGCCCACGAGAAAATAAATGAATCAGAAAGCACTGAGTTTGCAGTTACTTATCCTGAAATACTAAATATTGAAAGCAAAGTAATAATAATAATGTCGTGTAATGAGGGCCTCCCGTCGGGTAGACCGCTCGCCTGGTGCAAGTCTTTCGATTTGACGCCACTTCGGCGACTTGCGCGTCGATGGTGATGAAATGATGATGAAATGATGATGATTAGGACAACACAACACCCAGTCCCTGAGCGGAGAAAATCGCCGACCCAGCTGGGAATCGAACCCGGGCCGTTAGGATTGACAGTCTGTTACGCTGACCATTTTTTTTTCTTTTAATCACATTTTGTTCGTTTTCGTTCGTTGTATCTGCTCTGGGCGGACGTCGAAAGACACCCGTTTCAGTTCGTTGTTGATCTATTCACTCAGTTTTTTTTATTACAGAGGGCAGCTAGCCCTCTGACCGAACGCTATGAGCTACCGTGCCGGCAACCACTCAGCTACCGGGGGCGGACGTAAGTAAAGTTAAAACGAGCTACTGGTTAAATAAATTACTGGCTTAACTTAAACTTCGTTACGCAAAAAAATGACTTTCAGTAACCTCATTGTAACGTAATGCAAAATTCAGAAAAAGGAAAGCAACCTACTTTTGGTTGTTGAAAGACTGAATTGAATTTACCTTAAGCAAATGAACTGATTTTATTTTTTATATAATAACACTGAGATACATAGCTAGCCTGCAGAAGTCACTGGCTAAGCTCAATACAGGAGAAATGAAATTGCGCAAACTTAATTTGTGTTGTATATTTAGTTATTAGTTTCGCCAGTAAAGTTTTACGTCAATTTAAATGAATGAAGTTAACACTTAAAATTGCAAATTACTTAAGCCTGTGTTGTGCAATATGAGAATGAACAGTTCAAATGGTTCAAATGGCTCTGAGCACTATGGGACTTAACATCTATGGTCATCAGTCCCCTAGAACGTACAACTACTTAAGCCTAACTAACCTAAGGACAGCACACAACACCCAGCCATCACGAGGCGGAGAAGATCCCTGACCCCACCGGGAATCGAACCCGGGAACCCGGGCGTGGGAAGCGAGAACGCTACCGCACGACCACGAGATGCGGGCGAATGAACAGTTACTCAGGCAGAAAATTTAGATTGATACTGGTCATCAGCAAACAAAGCTGGTAGTAAATAATCAATCAGTTTTTCATATTCCTGCGACACTCGGTGATTGGAAAGAGACCCTGCCCGGTAATAATGTCTGAGGTCAATGACAATACAGGTGCCCTAGAAGTTTAAACTATTGCAAGTTATCATTCAAGCTAGTCATACTTTCTGAAAGGAATTCAACTGGGTAAAGCCACTTGATTACTATATCTGTCACTTGACAGTCTTACGACGTTGTATCTTTGCGGACGACGAAGAATGTAGCCGACGACAATGCTGAGATGCCGCTTGAGAACCCCGAGTCGTCTCCAGAGCCACGGATAATTATGGGGCAGCCAGCAGTTTGAATTTAAGCTTCTCTGCCTGATCACTCCTACCGAGCTCTCAATATTCGCGGGTTAACGAATTAGGCGCGCCTACACTGGCGTGATCATAGTTGCACCCCGTGTCTGCGGGACACCCGCACTCTTTCATGACTGAAACTGCTCTGCTTCCTCTCTACTCGCAACGTAACAGAGACTCTCCATACGCAAAGATAAACAAAGGCACAGCTACTGCCATTTCGTCGTTGCTATCGATACATTTAGATAAAGTTCCCTTGGCTACTACCCAGTAACGTGCAACAGTTTCATAATAATTACAATCAATTATATAAAGCCAGGAATAAGCACACTGGTACATCGATTACTTATTGTATGCTGATGACCAGTATCAATATAAATTTTCTGCCTGAGTAACTGTTCATTCGCCCGCATCTCGTGGTCGTGCGGTAGCGTTCTCGCTTCCCACGCCCGGGTTCCCGGGTTCGATTCCCGGCGGGGTCAGGGATCTTCTCTGCCTCGTGATGGCTGGGTGTTGTGTGCTGTCCTTAGGTTAGTTAGGTTTAAGTAGTTGTATGTTCTAGGGGACTGATGACCATAGATGTTAAGTCCCATAGTGCTCAGAGCCATTTGAACCATTTGAACTGTTCATTCTTATATTGCACAACACAGGCTTAAGTGATTTGCAATTTTAAGTGTTAACTTCATTCATTTAAAGTGAAGTAAAATTTTACTGGCGAAACTAATAACTAAATATACAACACAAATTAAGTTTGCGCAATTTCATTTCTCCTGTATTGAGCTTAGCCAGTGACTTCTGCGGGCTAGCTATGTATCTCAGTGTTATTATATAAAAAGTAAAATCAGTTGCTCATTTGCTTAAGGTAAATTCAATTCAGTCTTTCAACAACCAAAAGTAGGTTGCTTCCCTATTTCTGAATTTTGCATTACGTTACAATGAGGTTACTGAAAGTCATTTTTTTACGTAACGAAGTTTAATTTAAGCCAGTAATTTATTTAACCAGTAGCTCGTTTTAACTTTACTTACGTCCGCCCCCGGTAGCTGAGTGGTTGCCGGCACGGTAGCTCATAGTGTTCGGTCAGAGGGCTAGCTGCCCTCTGTAATAAAAAAAAACTGAGTGAATAGATCAACAACGAACTGAAACGGGCGTCTTTCGACGTCCGCCCAGAGCAGATACAGCGAACGAAAACGAACAAAATTGGATTAAAAGAAAAAAAATGGTCAGCGTAACAGACTGTCAATCCTAACGGCCCGGGTTCGATTCCCAGCTGGGTCGGCGATTTTCTCCGCTCAGGGACTGGGTGTTGTGTTGTCCTAATCATCATCATTTCATCATCATCATTTCATCACCATCGACGCGCAAGTCGCCGAAGTGGCGTCAAATCGAAAGACTTGCACCAGGCGAGCGGTCTACCCGACGGGAGGCCCTCATTACACGACATTATTATTATTATTATTACTTTGCTTTCAATATCTATAGATTCAAATTCAGAAGTACAGTACGTGTTATCAATGGATATTAAACGTCAAAAATTTTGGTTGGTGCAGAAGGTATTTCATCTGCATTTTCGGTGTTAGACACGGACCGTGGTTAAGTTGCAGCTCTGACGCGGCAGTTGCTCATACCACCGAGAAGTTCTCGTTCAGTTCAATGTAGTTAGAGACTGCTAAATGAATTTCGGAGTCGAGACGCGCTCAAATTTTGACAGAGCTATTTCCAATGAAAGCGTTCCTTTTGTGCCGAATTGGATGAGATGATCAATTTTCCTGGCTGTAAATTCAATTTCCGTTGCTCGTATTTGTTGGCTTTGAATATCACTGTATAGTGTTATTGATTAACTGGAGTAACGTCGAAACACCGCGATATGTCTGACACATTCGTCAGCACCAAATAATCTAATTGCGCGCTCCTACTACTTGCTTTCTGTTTCACTGATTGCGTTTACTGAGGCCCTTTGTGAACTGAAAATGTTGATTTTGTAGAAAAGGTGTAAACCAGAATCGAGCTTTGCTCTCATTTAGCGTAGGCTACCAACAGCTTCTGACTCCTACCTGTGACGACCGACCGATGTGGTGCGGTGGTTAGCACACTGGCCTTGCATTTAGGAGGATGATGGTCAGATCGGCGTCCTGCCAACCACGTTCAGGTTTGCCATGATTCTCCTAAATCGCTTCAGGCGAATGCACGAATGATTGCTTTTTAGGGTGAGGGCGATTTTCCTTCCCCATCCTTGAAACAGCCCCAGCTTGTGTTCTGATCTAATGATCTCGATGTCCACGAGATATTAAACTCTAGCTTCCGCCTTTCTAATCTATGATGAGCCCTAATTTCTCGTATTTGTCTTGGCAGTAAAGTTGGAAATTCGTGGTAAGTTCCTATGGGACCAAACTGCTAAGGTCATCGGTCCCTCGGCTTACACACTACTTAACTTAACTTAAACTAACTTAGGCTAAAAATAACAGACACACCCATGCTCGAGGGAGGACTCGAACCTCTGACAGGTGTAGCCGCGCGAACAGTGGCAAGGCGCCCTTAGACCGCACGTCTAACCCGCGCGGCTGTCTTGGAAGTTCAAATGGTTCAAATGGCTCTGAGCACTGTGGGACTTAACATCTATGGTCATCAGTCCCCTAGAACTTAGAACTACTTAAACCTAACTAACCTAAGGACAGCACACAACACCCAGTCATCAAGAGGCAGAGAAAATCCCTGACCCCGCCGGGAATCGATGTCTTGGCAGTCCTTTCGCGAAATGTACTCAGGCGGCGGTAGGGTAGTTATGCAGGCAGCCGGAAATGCCGGTGCTCTAAATTACCTCAATAGCGTTTCCCGAGAACATAGTCTTCCGTACAGGGACCTAGCGAGGTGGCGCAGTGGTTAACACACTGGACTCGCATTCGGGAGGACTACGGTTCATACCCGCGTCCGGCCATTCTGATATAGGTTTTACGTGATTTCTGTAAATCGGTTGAGGCAAGTATCAGGGTGGATCCTTTGGAAGTGCACGGCCGATTTTCTTCCCCATCCTTCCCTAAATCGATGGGATCGGCGACCTTGCTCTTTGGTCCCAAATCCGGAATCAATCAACCAACTAACCAACCCTCCAAGGATCACCATTTGAAATTACGAAGGTCACCGTAATACTCGCGTGTTCATTTAACCTGCCGGCAACAAATCCATAAACCCGCCTCTTGGTTACTTCGATGTCGTCCTTCAATTCGAATGTTAGGCCTTAATTATTAGTTACTTGACACTTCCTTATTTCAACTACAAGTGTGAACTGCAAGGTTGAAAAAGAAACTATCTATGGAATAGCACCACTATACTGGACTTCTTTGCTTGAGTCTTCTTACTCACTATTCATTTTCGGGGACATTGTACTAGAAATTCGTTGAAATTTGACATTTTCTGCTTTCTACTCCATAATGTACTTTGGACTTTTCTGAACATTTTGGAATATAATACATTAAAACGATACAATTGTGAGACCTTCAAATAATATTTTGAATTCTGACATGTGACTGTCAAATTTCGCGGTTACACATATAGTGCCATAGTTGAGCAGTTATATCTTGAGAACTACACAGTCTAGAGGGCTGTGTATTGCTTTGTTTTGTGCCTACTGCTACGTCTCAGAAGTTGGCATTACGTATAAACTTAAAAACCAAGCTGGGTAACACAAGACTGTCTGATGGCAAGACAATAAAATGTGCTGGAAGACTAACGGACAAAGTAATTGATGCATTATAGGAATATTATGGGAAGGCCATTAGAGATAACTGTGACAATTTAGAGAAGATGAAAATAGCTGTGTGGAGCACTTTCTATCATCGAATATCAACCGGTGAAAAGCAATGTCATGCTTTGTGTCCATCTCCACCAAACACTTGGCGTAAATATAGGCAATCTGAATTTTCTGGCACTCTGCTCGAATTTACACATAAACATTCTCTTCCTTTCGCAGTAATGGAGGCAATCAGACCTATTTAAGACTCGGAATGTGAATGAGTCCTTCAGTAACGTTGTGTGGTGGCATGTGGCATGTGGCAAAAAAGATATATTGTTGGCCTTATGACTCTAAAGTTAGCAGTGTCTGATGCTGTAATAATTTTTAATGGTGGGAACTATTAAAGACTTAAGGTTATGGAGAAGTTAGGGGTAAGATTTGGACAGAACACAGCTAAAGGACTGCGGAAACTGGATCAGCTTCGTGTTCGTGAAGCAGAGTCAGCTGCTCAGCAAATGACAAAAGAAGCAAGAAAGAAAAGGAGGAGGCAAGCACTGGGCTGTTGTGACAGTGTAATAAAAAATGTTTTTAACCTCGATGTCTCTGAAGTACATTTTCTGCAATAAATAACCCGTTTTCTAAAAAAGTAGTGATGGTAGAGACATGAAATTTTCACAGTATGTCAAGTGTGAGCTTCAACACATATGGACCCAGAATAATTAAAATATCCTTCGTTGTTTTGTTTTTATGTTCATTTATTTACAAAATTCTGTAAAACAACTGAGTGTTTGCAACAAAAAAGATAACATGCCCCACAATACAATTTTAGTAGTAATTCTAGTTCAATGTATCTAGAAAGGTGCATTCAATATTTATGGAAAATTGTAATTTGGTGTTTTAAAAAAATTCCAAGATAAAGGGCCACAAAATTCGATAATTTAACATTGGCGGCATAGGACATACAGTGTCCCCTTAATTTCGAGCTGACGTTTCGTTATTAAAATGTCCATTGTGAACATGTAACCAGTCGATTGAATCGATCTTTTATTTTTTCAGTGTAGCCGATTAAACTTCCCGATATAAAAATGACTACGTAATGGCTGAAAATATTAGGTAACCTTGGTTCTTCTGTTTGCAGTTTTTCTACACAGTCTTCTCGATTTGTCACCCAGTTCCTTCCGTCTTAGTTAAAGGAGCTTTTGTGTTTTAACCATGCCTTTACCACTCAGTAACTGTACAATCTCTCTTCGTCGACAAAATTCAACACGATTTTATTTGCCAAAAAATGACTTTTGCATTAGCTTGTTCTGAAATGACTAAAAACTCTCGTTACTGACATAGCTGTTCAACACATCTGCTCTTTGTAAAGTACTTGTAGTAGATAGATCATGTTGCCATGGCGTCTTCCATAGTAATGCCATATCTCTCTTGGCATACGTTCATTATCTCATTATCGAGTCAATGGTACACAAAATAGTAATAAAGGTCCTGAAAAGCTTGGCTTTCAGGAGTGCTCTCCTGAATACGCAGCCGACCATCATCCAACATTGCCAGGGGAAGATGTACTAGAGAAGAACACATTGTTACGTGGTGGCGTATCTCCTCGTTTTCCTTGTTGGATGGAACGAGGCCACAACATTGAACTTGTTTCCACAAACTTTGATGAAAATGATAACTGAAACCAGTAAGCGCTGTTCCAAGAAACAAATAGTTAGCTGCTTCGACGATGGCAATTTTGAAGTCCCTCACCAGAGACCATGTTGACTGGAATATTCTCTTTCAAATTCTGAAGGTGGCAGGGGTAAAACACAGAATTGGAGAGAAGAGAAATTTGTGGAACAACTTGACTAGAAGAAGGGATCGGTTGGTAGGGCATATTCTGAGGCATCAAGGGATCACCAGTTTACTACTGGAGGGCAGTGTGGAGGGTAAAAATCGTAGAGGAGATCAAGAGATGAATACACTGAACAGATTCAGAAGGACGTAGGTTGCAGTAGCTACTGGGAGATGATGAAGCTTGCACAGGATAGAGTAGCATGGAGAGCTGCATCAAACCAGTCTCTCGACTGAAGACCACAACAACAACAACAACAACAACAACAACAACATCAGAGATGCAGGGTTACATCCAGGAATGTTAGTTTCAATAGCTTTTAAAAAAGTTAACATATTTCTCGCTTTTTATTTGGCAACAAAGCGTAAACAACTGTAATGATGTTAGTTTCCTCCCATGAACTTGTAAGAGGTCCATGACTAAGGAATTTATTGCTAGCGCACTCGAGCAGATGTAATTTCGACGGATTGCTAACGCGCTGCCTGCGATATGTAAGCTATAAGAGAATCTCTGACCAGAGAGCAGTGTTGTATGCAGTAAGAGCAGTGTGCGTAGCAGTAGGAGTAAGCAGTAGTGAGCTGTCGTGTGTCGAGTTGGCTGGGCCGGTTGTGGGGAGCGATTGTGGAGCCTGAGCGATGTAGTATAAGGCAAAAGCAGCCTCGCGCATATGTAGTATTGTGATATCAAGTCCCATGTAAATGCTTTTAAAAAGAAATCTCTTAATAATAATCTTTCTCATAAAAATTAACTTTTGACAATCATTCATCTCAATTTAAAGAATTTAATAATTTCTTCAATCCATGTTCATCCCGATTATTGTAAAGAAAAATCAGTTGTTTCTTTTACACATGAGAAATCTATCGGCCAGCACTGCACCCGGCTGTGCCAGAAAAATTTCTTATAGGAGCAGTTACGAGGGCAGTTCAATAAGTAATGCAACACATTTTTTTCTGAAACAGGGGTTGTTTTATTCACCATTGAAATACACCAGGTTATTCCCCAATCTTTTAGCTACACAACACTTTTTCAACGTAATCTCCATTCAATGCTACGGCCTTACGCCACCTTGAAATGAGGGCCTGTATGCCTGCACGGTACCATTCCACTGGTCGATGTCTGAGCCAACGTCGTACTGCATCAATAACTTCTTCATCATCCGCGTAGTGCCTCCCACGGATTGCGTCCTTCATTGGGCCAAACATATAGAAATCCGACGGTGCGAGATCGGGGCTGTAGGGTGCATGAGGAAGAACAGTCCACTGAAGTTTTGTGAGCTCCTCTCGGGTGCGAAGACTTGTGTGACGTCTTGCGTTGTCATGAAGAAGGAGAAGTTCGTTCAGATTTTTGTGCCTACGAACACGCTGAAGTCGTTTCTTCAATTTCTGAAGAGTAGCACAATACACTTCAGAGTTGATCGTTTGGCCATGGGGAAGGACATCGAACAGAATAACCCCTTCAGCGTCCCAGAAGACTGTAACCATGACTTTACCGGCTGGGGGTATGGCTTTAAACTTTTTCTTGGTAGGGGAGTGGGTGTGACGCCACTCCATTGATTGCCGTTTTGTTTCAGGTTCGAAGTGATGAACCCATGTTTCATCGCCTGTAACAATCTTTGACAAGAAATTGTCACCCTCAGCCACATGAAGAGCAAGCAATTCCGCACAGATGGTTCTCCTTTGCTCTTTATGGTGTTCGGTTAGACAACGAGGGACCCAGCAGGAACAAACCTTTGAATATCCCAACTGGTGAACAATTGTGACAGCACTACCAACAGAGATGTCAAGTTGAGCACTGAGTTGTTTGATGGTGATCCGTCGATCATCTCGAACGAGTGTGTTCGCACGCTCCGCCACTGCAGGAGATCAGACAGTCTTGCTTGACCTTGCGGCGATGATGACACACGCTTTGCCCAACGACTCACCGTGCTTTTGTCCACTGCCAGATCACCGTAGACATTCTGCAAGCGCCTATGAATATCTGAGATGCCCTGGTTTTCCGCCAAAAGAAACTCGATCACTGCCCGTTGTTTGCAACGCACATCCGTTACAGACGCCATTTTAACAGCTCCGTACAGCGCTGCCACTTGTCGGAAGTCAATGAAACTATACGAGACGAAGCGGGAATGTTTGAAAATATTCCACAAGAAATTTCCGGTTTTTTCAACCAAAATTGGCCGAGAAAAAAAAATGTGTTGCATTACTTATTGAACTGCCCTCGTACATACGCGTAATCCGGCGACCTTATTCACGTAAGATTTTTCAATTTATTCAGAATGAATTTTCAGGGCAATGACGCAGCACTGCTGACGTCCACAATTTACCAGTTTAAATTCACAGTCAATTATTGAAAGGTTATGAGTGAGTCGCATTTTTTATTAGATTAGTCACATTTTATTATTGGTAGGTTACGGAATTTATTTATTGGGAGGTTACACTGAATGTGAATGATATAATTATTTTTTACTGTTGGGAGGTATTTTTAACTGTGTTACGCTGAATGTGAATGCTATATATAATTATGTATTTTTTCTGTTGGAAGGTTACAAACTATTAAGGTCGGCGTGGAGTATAAACAACTACCCAAACTGCTTGTTCGAATTCTTGAACGTCCCATCCACAAAAAAAAGATTTGTAATTTGATAAACATACTTTTCCCTTTTGGCTGGCAAACACCACTATTCTGTCATTCGGTCCCCTGTTATCATCTGCAAGTAAAAATTTGCTACAATCATTCATCAGCAAATTATTTTCTTGGGAACATACTCCTCCAGAGTCGGCAGGATCTTGCGTAGTGCCCATATATTTTAGTCTAATACGATGTAACGTTTGTTTCGCACTTCTGTGTGACGGTAACGATGTTACTGAGTCGTAGCCTCGATTGAAGAGCTGCCCTACTTTTTCAACGCAAACTTATGAAACTGTAGCGTCTGTTTCTGTCTTTTTTTTTGTCCGCTTCTTTGCGCTGGCAAAATGTTTTCGCACATAATTTTCTGCTTCATCTGGAATACACACGTGGCTACCTTCCCCAAAACTGTTATTTTTCGTGAATAGTCTTCCTGTGCACTTATTCTTATTAAAATTTACCCAACTTCAATAAGTCACTTCTTGTTTGTCTTTATAGTAAACTGCATACTGATGCCCATTGTAAATCAGTAAAAGCATCCCTTTGGTGGTCTCGGTGAACTCACTTATCTCAGCACTAAAACACGAAACACTACTTGCCAGTCAGAGGTCATCTGCAGTACTGAACTCTGGAAGAAAGCAACGCACATTACGAACTTGTGCGGAGACAGGGAACTCTCCCAGAAAACGTCGCATATAGCGGCGGGACACGCCGTTGTACGCTACGTCTGGAACACCCTGTCCACTACCCGCAGCGTCCTGTGGTCCGTGCAGATCTCAACACATTTCCTTTCCGTACAAATGTGACTCCGCGCAAGTTTCGCTAAGTCGATGTCACACAGCGCGAGGAGAACCGCACCGGAAATGACCGCGGAGAAGCCCTTGGACGTTGGCGCGCCCGGTACTTATAGTCTGCGGTCGCGAGATCGGCTCCAGTCCGCCACCAGCAATGGAGGGTGAAGCTTTGACAATGGCAGCCACTCGTGCTGGCGAAACGTCAGAAAAATCATCAGATGAACGTCGACCGAACCCGAGACAGATGCCAACAGGGAGTTTCTCACTATGGCACAAGACCAGGAAGTCGTATTTTGGCTCTTCGCAGATGGCTCAAATGGTTCTGAGAACTATGGGACTTAACATCTGAAGTCTTCAGTCCCCTATACTTAGAACTACTTAAACCTAACTAACCTAAGGACATCACACACATCCTTGCCCTAGGCGGGATACGAACCTGCGACCGTAGCACCAGCGCGGTTCCAGACTGAAGCGCCTAGAACCTCTCGGCCACAACGGGTGGCGCTCTTCACAGAACCTTCTAAGTCTCTGATTCAGTCAATTCTGGGGACTGTCCTACAAATTGTGAGCTTCGTTAAAAATCTGTGCCCGCGGTTGATCTTGTCAAAATTCTCTGCCAGTCACCGCAATGATCCAAGTCTGAGCTCGGAGCCCCAGGCGACATGCATCGTTTGCTCCAACGTGCAACATAATCTGCGGCTTTTTGCACCCTGTTCCTTCACTGGCTGACAGAATAGCCTCTTCACCATGTTAAATGTGGCCCCCAGGCGCACACACTGTTCACATTTACTGTACCTTCCTGCGCCCTGCTGTCATTTCCCTAAGGGGAACCATTATTTGTCGTACGTTTGAACTGCCGATGGTTGGTAGACCTCTACCCTTTTGCGTTTACCGCCTCTTGACGCAGGATAAAGCAGGTATCCCAAATAGGTGAAGCGAGTCCCACTGGCCTGGTTTCAGTTGCCGGCCGTGGTAGCCGAGCGGTTCTAGGTGCTACAGTCTGGAACCGCGCGACCGCTACGGTCGCAGGTTCGAATCCTGCCTCGGGCATGGATGTGTGTGATGTCATTAGGTTGGTTAAGTTTAAGTAGTTCTAAGTTCTAGGGGACTGATGACCTCAGAAGTTAAGTCCCATAGTGCTCAGAGCCATTCGATTTTTTTGGTTTCATTTTCACAGGTAGACAACACCTCGAACCTGCTGGTTACAGGGACACTCTGAGCCCTGTAGGTCCCTTTCTATTCTGTACAGGACGCCAGTCGCAGTCAAGTAGACAGTTAGTGATAGATCCTGTACTTCATACAGGGGAGACAGGGTTAACAATAGAGGGTAGTACTTCAGATGCCGTTGGCAACTCTGGAACCCTACTTTCGGGAGCTCTAACACACGTATTCACAGCAGCTTCCAATTGTCCGACAGTAGTGGGGGCGATTTTCAGCTACTTACGAGTGTCAACTGACTCATCGCATACTTGAGAACCACATTCACAGTGGGCTGCATTGTGGCTGGTGCAATGTTTTATACAAACTAAGCCTGCTGATTATCTTTCAACCTAAAAATATTACTAATTCCCTCTAAGAACTAAAGCAATTAGCACACAAAATATGGGACACACGGTCTCACACTGAAAATAACTCGTGTTGGATTTTACACGTCAAGAAGCGAGCGGATTGAACTTATTTTTTAGTTAGCTGATTCTGTGACAACTTTTGCACTGGTGTGCTGAAGATGAAAACTGCAGCGTCAGTTTATCTCAGTGAAGATTGAGATAACTGTGCACCACTAACAAAACACGTCTCCTGCTTTGAGCAGCTAACAATGCAGTGCAGGCCTAAGTAGGATGTCTGTCGTGTAGTTGGTTTAGTAACTCTTTGTCTGCAGGAGGGTCCATCTCTGTTTCCATAGACGAGAGCAGCAAATGAAATGGTGGAGAAGGGAATGGACTAATCCACATGAGGGGCGTTTATCCATGTCACTAAGTTGTATTCTGCAGAACTTTTCACTTGTTGCAATGGTATGGTCAACCGTCGTCGTGTAGGGAGCACGACAATGGGAGGGGAGGCAGGCGTATTGGGACAAGGCGAACACGAGCGCAAAGTACCATTATCCAAGATGGAGGTCGTGACGTCAGACACACCCCCAGTGACGTCAATTAAGATGGCGGATTTTGGTGGGAAGTTTGAATTTTGGCAGGAAGAAGGTCAATTTGCTTACCTCCACTAACCTACCCACCCTCCCCCCAAGAAAATGGCGGGAAGTTCAAATTCCAACATGATAATGCGTCACACCTAAGAAAATCGTAGTAAGATAGGTCACTTGCACTTTCGCTACCAACCTAAGAAAATTGTGGGAAAGAAAGGACACTTGTACTAACCTCAGCCACCCAACCACCAGCTCCTCCTAGGAACCGGCGCCAAGTTTGAATTCTGCCAGTATAGAAAGGTCACTTGGCCTTTCACTACCAACGTAACAAAAATTCTAGCAAACAAAGCTCACCACCACCACTAACCTAACGTGTAGGGAGCAAGACAATGGGAGGGGAGGCCGCCACCTCTTCCTAGGGGCGGGTGGTAAAAGGACTCAGCCTGCACTAGGCTGATGGAGAGAGGAAGTAGTGTATTTCATTTATTTTGGAGCAATTTATTGAGGGATGGAGTATATTTATCACAGAACACACGCTCTGACATTCCCACAGCATACAGACCTGCAAACTACTCCTACATAACTCATGTATAAGGCTCTACACACACGCTTGCTAATTGTCAACCGTCAAGAATAGCGCATTGCACAGCCTACAGAGATGCAAACCACTCGTAAATAATGCAATACATTTACGTCGAGAGAGCCAAACAACTCTTAAATTGTCTAAATAATAATCGATGTAAAAGACCCCACAAACATGCTTGCTAATCGTCAACTGTCGAAATTATACACCAGTCTTTATTTAAACAATTAGAGGCAGCACCACCACCAAGTGCATTCGCCACTTAGTCCATAGCCCAACTCACTTCATATCGATGCCACTAGAGGACGCTGTAGTGACGTCAGGTGGTGATGAAGTACCGTAATCTAAGATGGCGCCACCTAGTGGGTTCACCACGAGCTCCAGACCCCAACTGGCTTAGTACATTTCGTCGCTACCAGAGAACGCCTCCGTGACACCAGCTAATGACGCAAGTACAGTTATCCGTGATGGAGGCAAACAGTGTGTTCTCCACGAGGTCTAGTACTCAGTACCACCAGCAGAGGACATTGTCGTCCTTTTCGTGACGTAAACCAAGATGGTGAGGGAAAATGGTGGGAAAACGACTCAGCCTGCTCTGGGCTGCTGGGGAGAGTAAAGATGGAGTGCACTCTATTTTCAAACAACTTATTTAAGGATAGAGTATATTTACCACACTCATACAGAACATCCACCCTGATGTGCCTGGGGTCATGTTGCACAGCCCACTGACACGCAACCAACACAATACCAAACTGTTCCTAAATAATTCATCACACTGATGTGTAGACACGCTCAGTACCCGTAAACTGTCCAAATAGCACAGAGCAGGGCCTACAGAGCCGCTCGCGACATAATGCAATCAATGCTCGCAAGCACAGTCCACCTCCCACTGTCCAGTAGAGTACACAGGTGTGACGCACCCATCAGATATCAAACCACGCACAGCCCCTGCTCGGCTTCCACAAGCATGAGATGGCAGCACCCTCATTCATACGTAACACATGAGAAATTCCTACCCGCTAGACACCGATGATGACACGATCGCAAGTACAGTCGACGCAGCCGTCAGCTGTCAAACCAAGCACGGGCCCCACGCCAGGGTCCCGCAAATATGAGGTGGTGAGACCCCCATTCATACGTAACACCTGAGAAATTCTTATCCAAATACGTGTTGACCTACACACACGTGCTGACGTGATCGGGCGGGAGCGCGACCGTGAGATGCAGCAAGAACACAGACCAAAGTTGTATTTAGGCGCCGGCCGGTGTGGCCGAGCGGTTCTAGGCGCTACAATCTGGAACCGCGCGACCGCTACAGTTCCAAATACCGTTGGAAAATTGCGGTTGCGGAAGTAATGCCAAAAGGCAAACGCAAATATTTAAACAAGCTCAAATGAATATTCACAACACACACGGTTTGAGATTCTTAAAATGGTTGAAATGGCTCTAAGCACTATGGGACTTAACATCTGAGGTCATCAGTCCCCAAGACTTAGAACTACTTAAACCTAACTAACCTAAGGACATCACACACATCCATGCCCGAGGCAGGATTCGAACCTGCGACCGTAGCAACTGCACAGTTCCGGATTGAAGCGCCGAGAACCGCTCGGCCACGACGACCGGCCTGAGATTCTTCATCTAGTGGCATTTGAAGATATGTGTCATGCAAATCATTTTTTGAAAAGTAGCGACCAGCGCCTAATCTGTCCATGAGATCCTCTGGGCGTGACAATGGGTAAGTATCATTCACAGGCTTGACTGTAGTCAAAATAGAGGTGAATGCGACGTGAATGTTTGGGGAGCAAAACCAGTGGATTTGCCCATTGACTAGCTTGTATGGGTGCAATAGCTCCGCTGTCTTGTAATTCCTTAAGTTCAGCAGCTACTTTGCCCTGTAATGCAGTGGGAACAGCTCTGGACCGGCAAAATCTCTACTGAGCATTGTCTTGGACAGAAATATGTGCAACAAAATTGTTAGCCTTGCCTAAACTTTTAGAAAAGGGTTTCGGGGTTCTTTCAGCAAGCTAGCTACACAGCAGTCACTGACAACACATTGTCCTGAAAGTAAAAACCAAACAGCTCAAACGAATCAAAGCCAAATATGTTCTCACAATCGCATGACTGTAGCACATTGCAAGTCACAGTTGAGGTATGTGACCGATACGTGGCAGGCAAAGTACATTTTCTGAGAACGGTAATGTCTTGTCCACTATAAGTCGTCAGGTGTGTACTAGTTTGAGACAGGCGTGGGGAGCGTAGCGGTTCGTATGTGTTACGACTCAGCAGTGTAACAGAGGCACCTGTGTCCAATTGAAATTTCACAAGTTTTCCACTAATATGCAATCTAACAAAAAGTTTGTTGTACTGGCGTAGCTCTGAAGAAACTGTTTGCTTCCTAGTTTTGCTAATGCCTGTAGCAGGTTTTGCATACACTGTGCTACAAGGCGGGGTCGGTCGTCTGTGTTGTTAACGCTATCAAAAATGGTTCAAATGGCTCTGAGCACTATGGGCCTTGACTTCTAAGGTCGTCAGTCCCCTAGAACTTAAAACTACTTAAACCTAACTAACCTAAGGACATCACACACATTCATGCCCGAGGCAGGATTCGAACCTGCGACCGTAGCGGTCGCGCGGTTCCAGACTGAAGCGCCTAGAACCGCTGGGCCACCCCGGCCGGCGTTAACGCTATCGTTCAGTCCACCTACCCCGATAGGATTCTTGCCGATGTCCCTTCACTCTGTGGTAGCAGATACGTGCTAGGCAGTGTAAAGCAGCGTTGATGAAACCACTACCTAATACCTACCACACCGCGTAACTAGCTGAAAATCAGTTCCTGAAAGTTCATTATTAAAATATAGAGCTTTCGGGATATTCAGTCTACTTGCAGAAAAGCGTTTAATATTAGATTAACTCTGTGTTTTATTTATGCTGAAACACATGAAACGGCTATCAAGTCCGTATTTAATATGGTGAAACGTTATCTTTGAAAGTTCACTGTCTGTATAACAAATATTCACTCGAAGAAACATCCAGAATTTTAGCAAGTCCGACCCAACTAATTTTCATGTTCTACCAGTCACAGACCCACAACTATTCGCGAGTTAAACATTCGGTTGTTTTAGTGGTCTTCTTCGTAAGAAGTGCTCGCCAAGATATTCCGCACGGAGCACGAAACACGCCATGGGGAGTTGTTACTACGACCAGAAACTACTTAACGTAGAAACACCAAACTTTCATTAAAATGTCCGCAACTCCAGTCGCTTCAGTCACGATATTTTCGAACCGAAATTATCTCACTATTTCCTGATCTTACAGAGTATTTTTAAGGAGCGATCTAACATCGTGTTATCCATAGGCCGGCTAGCAAGCGACTCTCCCGGGGTAATCTCCTCTCAGCACACTCCTCTATTCCCACGGGAACAGCTTAATTCTGATTGGCTGTTGATTTAAACGACCAATCAGAACGTTCCTTGCTGATCATTCTCGGGGCAATCCTGCCTTAGCCAATCACTAATTTGATAGTAATTGTCAGCACAACTTCAGTTTCTTGTATTAAGTTTAATCAGAATAAGTACGAAATATTCTTCAAATTGATAAATAAACTTATTCCGCCTCTGTCATTCTGGCTGCTTTTATACAAAAGCATGCTCACACAGACATATGTCACCTGAATCTTGGTTGCAACATAACTCTCCCCACTTCGTTTGTACAAGGTTTTACGTAAAATGAAATATTAAATTATAACGTATGTCATACATACACTCTCTCAACCATTCCCTAGCACTCACACAACAAAAGATAATCAAATAATAAATTTGATCGATTTTTGTATTACGAATGCATAGTGGCTAAAGTTTTAAAAAGAAAATTGTAATTAATTGATTTGTATGTACTGACAACTTTGTAATGGCTTCAAATGATAATGAAAGTCAATCTGTTATTGTTCCCAGCTTGGTTTTAAAAAACAAGCGTAAGTTTTAGGACTTTTAGGTAATTCTCTTTATCTCCGGAACTATAATAAATAAAAATCTGAAATTTTGACATCATCATTCCGTTAATAACAAAAGGCTGTGTACCAAATTTAAACAAAATCGGATAATAACTAATATGAATTATTTAGATTGCTGGAGGGTATGAATCTTCGTATCGAGTGAATGTTACGCTATGCAGTTCTCACGGCAGGCCGAGTCAGCTGTCCTGTGAGCAGTGGCGGGGGGGTGGGGGGGGGGGGGGGGGGAGGGGAAACAGCCATCCTGCAGCCACCGTACTAGACGGCTGCGTGCCTTACTGCAACGAATGTTATCTCGTAATGACTTGCTACGTTACAATAGCATTGGTTACATGGGCCATGTGACTAGTTTTGGTGAGTGGGCAGAACTCTTAAGTTTGTTGCGCTGCAAACATATGGATTGTATGTGACCTTTCTTGCCACAAGCGTAACACTGTACTTGTTCGGGCGGGCAGTCTTGGCTTTGTACAATGTATGGCACCGAGGGAATGACTTAATTCTGTTTCCCTGTTTAGAGAACTGTTTATGCGGCTTGGTGCGTGAGTGCTGTTGCTGCCTACTGGGCCAGTCGTGGGCAAGGGACGACTCAAACTATCAACTTGGTGGCTGCTTAAATTTATCGGCCGCTACGGCATCTGATTCATACTGATCTAGAATTTCCACTACCTGATAAAATGACGGATCTGACTATTGCAAAATCTGTTCTCCAAGTCTGACATCAGTTGCATTGCACCCACTTGCATCACGCTACACAACATCTGAATATAAAGCACCACAAGCACATTTGAATTTGCATTTCCTCGTCGTACCCTGCAAGTCTGTTACCCACCCGCGGTAAGTTTGTTGTGACCATTTCTAGCAATGAAAGAATTGGTACCTAGCAGCCACCGCATTCACTTGTTAGTCATGACAGAGAATCTACAACTTGATCATAAGAAAGTTCACTCGGAGTGGCGTTAGGGAAAAATTTCTGAAAGAAACATCTGTGTTAACTGCGCTGCATCGATCGCTTGTAGCTGAAGCGTCTGAGCAGGGTGTGGGACGGGTGGGTTGCTCATTTTGGAACGGGCTAATACAATGAACAGACAATGCAAGCAATAAAAATAAGCACACAAGCAAAGAAAATTTCTGCAACGCCCTCGTGAAAACAATGAATAGAAAAAACACTACTATTAAAACATGTAAACACACCCCAGCGTGGAAAAGACCAGCAAAACAGAAAAGCCCACGACAAAACAAAAGCGAGGCGCCCAGGCTCTGGGTTATCGCATTGGTGTTCGTCCACCTCCTCGTCGCCAAATATGTAGTGTCTAGAAAGCCTGAATGTTCGTTTCACTAGACAAACAATCAAATAATTCTATTAATAAGTTTTATCACAAT
Source organism: Schistocerca americana (assembly GCF_021461395.2). NCBI lineage: Eukaryota > Metazoa > Arthropoda > Insecta > Orthoptera > Acrididae > Schistocerca > Schistocerca americana. Next base: position 397,651,853 of record NC_060126.1, on the reverse strand, counting down.
AAGAAAATCACAATACTTAACTTTGGCAATTACACAGATGTGTTGCAAGCAAATGGGACATAGAAAATAATCAGTCTTCTTCAGTATGGACAATCCCAAGTCTGTGCTACACAGAGTGTACAAGCGAAGTGATCTAGCGTTGACGCTGCTATCGATGTCGCTGATCTTGAAGCTGCTATTGAACTGGGCCGTCGCCAGTCGGTCACGGCCCTTATGTCCTCTTCGCATAGGGGCTGCCGCTGTCGTGTTGTCGTCCTGGAAGTAGGTCCAGTCAGCCTGGCTCATTCTTAGCCTTGTTGACGGCTTCCACTCTCGCAGGCATTTGTTTAGTCATGTGCTGGAAGGTTTCTTGGGGAATGGTAGCCCATTATTCACCGAGTGCTGCACTGAGGAGAGATGTCGATGAGGTCGGTGAGGCTTGGCACCAAGTCGGTCTTCCAAAACATCCCAAAGGTGTTCTATAGGATTCGCGTCTTGACTCTGTGCAGGCCAGTCCAGTTCAGGGATGTTATTGTCGTGTAACCAATCCGCCTCAGGCCGCACATTATGAACAGGTGCTCGATCGTGTTGAAAGATGCAATCGCCATCCCCAAATTGCTCTTCGACAGTGGGAAGCAAGAAGATGCTTAAAACATCAATGCAGGCCTGTGCTGTGATAGTGCTACGCAAAACAACAAAGGGTGCTGACATACACAGTGGTTACGGTTACTACAAGCCACACCACAAGTTGGGAAACGGGGCCAAATTTCTAGTAGTTTACTGTCGAGTTGAGATTTTCACAAATGTTTTATTCGTATCTTACAGAAACTAGCAGTACGGCAATAAACAGCCTTTTAAACACGCCGATAACGGCAATCAAATAATTTATAGCAATACAACAATTTAAAAATTAAAAAAAAATTACACAGAAGCTAGCAGTACGGCAATAAACAACCTTTTAAAACACGCCGCTAACGGCAGTCAAGTAATTTATAGCAATACAACAGTTTAAAAAATTTTTAAAGAACATTAGTAAACAGGCTACTAAAGTAAATACAGAACTTAAATAAAGTACGGTGAGGTAGTGAAGCTACCAACACCGCCATTAAAAAATTAAACAGGTCTCAGCAAACACACAATTGATGGCAATAAAAGGAATATACAAACCTGGAAGAATTTTAAAAAATTTTAAACAAAAGTGTCCTGGAATATCATTAGAACATAACATATATGACGGACTCGTGTAAGGCGGCCACAAATCACCCACTCAGGGATGCTCAGGCTAGACAGAATACTGACCAATTTAAATACGCCGCCGGCCCCGGTGGCCGAGCGGTTCTAGGCGCTTCAGTCCGGAACCGCGCGACTGCTACGGTCGCAGGTTCGAATCCTGCCTCGGGCATGGATGTGTGTGCTGTCTTTAGGTTAGTTAGGTTTAAGTAGTTCTAAGTTCTAGGGGACTGATGACCTCAGATGTTAAGTCCCCTAGTGCTCAGAGCCATTTGAACCATTTTTTAAATACGCCCATAAACACAATTGCCACTCTCAGGCTGGTCACTGCACCCACTTTTAGCCAGCGAAAACTTGTTATAAGATGACTTAACTTGCTGACAGAATTAGAGCTAACCTCGTGCAAGGAAACATTACACCAGACAGTCCTGAATGAGCGTCCACATGATCAACCAACAAGAAGCATGAATTTACTCATAACACACGACAGAACAGCGAAAAAATTAAACTGCCAAAACTACACCTCCCACCGGACCGTAACGAGAGGAGGAGGAAACATCGCCGTCTTCAATTACACTGGTGCCAGGGACAGGAAACCCGGTCGCCGGAGGCCACAAGGCAGAAGAGACGCTGGTTACACAAAATTGTTACTTAATGATTAAACCTTCCACGAACTTAACTTGCAGATATGCTCGAACAGGCAGTACACGACCTCCGATGGCAAGGATCCACACATCCGACCGCGCACGCGTCGCCAGCGTACCCAACACGCCACGGTCAAGCGACAACACGCTCTGTCACCGGAGTTCACGTCTTCTCTGCAACGTTGACGGGTAGTGACCGCTCCTTCATGTTAGGTGTCTCCTTTTAAACTCCAGTGTTGATACGGAGGATTTAAAGAAGCTTGTTAACGTCCCACCAAGGCGAAATGAACAGAAACTACTCGTGGGGCGATTCTGTATACAACCAACACGCGGGGAGCTCTTCCGTCAACTCGACCCGCTCGTTACACACAACCGACCACGCCTACTTCGCGCTGGAGAGCCACACTGCCCTCCCGTGTCCACTACACTCTCTGCGCGCCACACCCTACTTACGCGCCACCACACGAGGTTACAACCGGTCAAAGATCTCACTTCCTCCAAAGCAGTTTCCCGGAAGCAAAAACGCAGATATCGATAGCAGAGGGAAAAGACAACCAAGCAGCCACTTAATGACAGACAACATATCAAACAAACATGTCAGGGGAAGAAAAGGAAAACCAATGCAACCTAAACACAAGGTGTAGCACGAGTCGATACACGGCTCAGGTGCAAGCCCCCTCCATGAAAAACACGACCGTATCATAACACCATCGCCTCCGAATTTTACTGTTGCTGGCATGTGACGTTCACCGGATATTCGCCATACCCACACCCTTCCATCATATCGTCACACTATGTACCGTGATTCGTCAGTTCACACAACGTTTTTATACTGTTCAATTGTCCATTGTTTACGCTTCTTTCACCAAAGCGAGGCGTCGTTTGACATTTACCGGCGCGATGTGTGGCTTATGAGCAGCCGCTCGACCATGAAATCCAAGTTTTCTCACCTCTGTCATAGGACTTGCAGTGGATCCTGATGCAGTTCGGGAAAAAAATGGAAATGAGCGTATGGCATCATTGGCCGGGAAGCGCCTATTTGAGGAAGTTCGGCCGCCACGTGCAAGTCTTATTTCATTCGACAGCACACTGGGCGACTTGCGCGCCGGTGATGAGGATGAAATGATGATGCAGACAACACAACAACCAGTCCCTGAGTGGAGAAAATCCCCAACCCAGCCGGGAACCGAACCCGGGCCCACTTGCGTGGGAGGCTAGCACGATACTACCCAGCTAATCAGGCGGACATGCAGTTTGTAATTCTTGTGTGATGGTCTGGATAGATGTCTGCCTACGACACACTACGACCTTCTTCAACTGTCGGCAGTCTCTGTCAGTCAGTAGATGAGGTCGGCTTCTACGCTTTTGTGCTGTACGTATCCCTTCGCATTTCCACTTCACAACCACATCGTAAACAGTGGACCTAGGGATGTTTAGGAGTGTGGAAATCTCGCGTACAGAAGTATGATATAAATGACACTCAATCACCTGACCACGTTCGAAGTTCGTGAGTTCCGCGAAGCGCCCCATTCTGCTCTCTCGCGATGTCTATCGACTACTGAGGTCGCTGATATGGAGTACCTGCCAGTAGGTGGTAGCGTAACGCACCTAATATGAAAAACGTATGTTTTAGGGGGTGACCGGATACTTTTGATCACATGCTTTTGGTCACAGTGTGAGACGTTTCACATCCATAGAGCCCTTTCCTTTTCTGCGGGCTGTTTGTCTAGGCTCAACGTCGCAGCTGAACTACAGTAATGCGTTGACAAATATTCGTTGACGAATGTTCTCTGTTAAATACATTCCGTCAGTTAGACTAGCGTATATTTTAATTACTCACTTTTGAGCCACAGGTACACTCAAGATAGTACAGTTCCTTACAGTAGTTAAAATTTGATAACTGGTCTTCCAAGTTGATTTTAAAGTCGCCTCCTGTAGGTTGACTATTTATCTCTGTGAAAATAAATTATTTCATCTTTTAAAGAAAACTGGTTGTTTTATCTTTTTGTTACTGCCTGAAAGTGCGTAAACGATCAGAAGGCTGCAATTGTGATTTGACAAGCGATCCCTCTCCCGAATTCTACAGTGTCCTGTCCCATTAATGTGACAATCTGTCAGAAGCCTGATTAACCACCTTTTGTAGTGTGGACCTCTGCCAGACGTGCAGGAAGAGAGTCAATGGAGTTCTGGAAGGTACCAACAGGAATGCGGATTCATGTCGACTCCTGTGCTTTGGTGAACTGCGTCAGGATTCTCGGTCCAGTATCAGTGGTGCGAACAGCCCGATCCAAGTGTACCCACAGATCCTCGATTGGGCTTACATCCGGAGAGTTTGGTTGGTATCCAGGGAGTTCGGTGAACTCACCCTGGCGATCTACGAATCACTGCGACCTGTGTGAAAAGTTGCATTGTCCAAGCCGAACTGATTGTAGGGGTTGACAGGGTCCCGAAAGGTATAAGCATACTTTTGTTGATCCGTTGTGTGTTCCAGAATGACGATATCACCCAGGGAATGCCATGAACGTATTCCACAGAATGTAACGCAAGTAGGATGTTTGCTTTCAGACTTTCACACCTATGGCCGTATTCCCTATGAAGAATAAAACGTGATTCATCCTAAAAGGCCGCCTGTCACCACTCAGTGGAAGTCCAGTTGCTAATTCCAACCTTCGTCACCCATGAACAGCAGTCATCATGGCTACACGAACCAGGCACCTGGTGAAGAGTTCCAGACGCAGCAACGTTTACTGAACGGTCGCTGAGGAGACACTGTTGGTAACCCATTGGTTCATTTGGCCAGTCACTTGCTCAACAGTTGCACGTCTATTCGCCCGTATACATGTCAGCATCCAATGCTCACCGCTGTCATCTATGGCCCGCGGTGAACTACAGTTGCCTCGGACCTGGTTTTGGTTAGCGCCATTTTGCCATGCACTCTATATATTAACCACTGTTCACAAACAGCCGTATCGGAAATGCTTCCATCATTGTCCTGAAAGCCAACGATCATGCCCTTTTGGACGTCACATAAAACGCTCCTTTTCCGCGTTACGACAACTACTACACTATTTTGCACGCCCCCTCCCGACACGCTTTATATACCCTCCATTGCCACTGCTGCCATCTGCCATCAGTGAGTAGTTATTGCATGTTGACGTTGAACATAGTGGTCACATTAAGTGACGTAGTTTATCAGTGTCTCTGACTGAGATACTTTGACGCGGAAGAATAGCCATACCTGTGAAGTTCCCTATGGTTGGCTGTTTTATTTCTTGTAAGAGTATAATGTTGGTTTCAAGCTCATATATGAATTGCTGCAGTGCAACCGTTGTTACATAGGATGTGAGTCTATTAATATACAGGGTAAGAACTGTGCATTCCTACGCCATTAATTAATTAGCTTGTTTGATTTTAAATTTTTCAGGCGCAAGGAAATCTTGAATACTTATCGGGTGTACAGCCAGGTGGCGTCGTCCAAAAGACGCGACGTTTCGGCAAGCTGACGTCTGGCCATCCTCAGTTGCACCCTCTACCCCGCTTCGCCGTCTTCAGCCAGCCTTCTCCGTGGATAGACCTGGTACGGTGGCGGAGGAAACGCGACGTTGGGTGTCGATCCAAGGTTCTCAGTAGCTCCACGGCCGGCGCCAGACGCCGATCTTTGCTGGCGTGGCGACGATGCTTCTTCGTCCCCTTCTGTTGTCATGGCGGGAACATACCTCCACGTAGACTGCCGCTGTGATTTGGTCATGCTCAAGGCTGGGTCCCAGGCCGTGCTTAATAGAAAACCACTGTCATTATTTAATAGTCCGTCACGCAAACGGATCTCTACAGTTACTTTGAAAATACAATCCCGGAAGGTGTTGGATTGTTGCAACAACTTTGTGACATCATAACTCATAGTACGTCGGTGGTAGACGCAGTGCTATGCTGCAGCGAGCTTTGCCGGTTGAATGGTGTCAGTGTGGCGTTTATGCTCAGTGCATCTCTTCTTTATTATCCGGATGGTCTGGCCTACATACTTTTTTCCACACTAGCAAGTGGCGCGATAGAATCCTGGCTTCCAGGCTGTTGGTCAGCCTTCACTGATACTAATAAGGTTTTCGTCTTAGCTGTCGGGCGGTGCATGCACTGTTTTTACGGAGTGGTATTCCGATTTTTGCTGATATGTTTTCGACGTATGGAATAATCGCCGTCGCAACCAACTTATCTTCATCTTCAGCAGGGTGTGGTCCTGGCGTACTCGATCATAAGGCACGTGGTATTTGGCGGTTGCTCTAACGGTTTGTACAGAACGCAATCTGTAAGAGCTGCAAATCACCTGACCTATCATGATAGGTCAGATAAACGTGTTATAGGTGAGGATGGCTGTCGCGCCCCAACAACCATGAAATCGTCCATGAATCAGACTGATTAGAGATCGTCTTTGTTGGTTTTTTTTTTATAGGCTGTGGAGAATGTGTGTCTTGAAGTTGTAGTATTTGTCTACATTTTCTACCAAATACGAGTGATTCGGCGAGTTGGTCAAAGAGAGAGGGATGAATCAGAGAGTTTGTATTATGTCGTTCGTTTCTTCTTTTTTTTTTTCTTGCCAGACTGCCTCGCACGACCATATTCAGATTGTGCTCTACTGAACGACAACCTATCCGAAGTGTTGTCAAATTTCACTATAGAATCCGCTGAGACATTGCCTACGAATCAGTAGAGATCACCCTATTCCAAACACGCCTCGTAAATCTGAGATCAGGCTATGAGCAGCAAATTCTCACCAATAGAGAAGATACGAGTATGAGAAACATACTAACAACTACACTCCTGGAAATTGAAATAAGAACACCGTGAATTCATTGTCCCAGGAAGGGGAAACTTTATTGGCACATTCCTGGGGTCAGATACATCACATGATCACACTGACAGAACCACAGGCACATAGACACAGGCAACAGAGCATGCACAATGTCGGCACTAGTACAGTGTATATCCACCTTTCGCAGCAATGCAGGCTGCTATTCTCCCATGGAGACGATAGTAGAGATGCTGGATGTAGTCCTGTGGAACGGCTTGCCATGCCATTTCCACCTGGCGCCTCAGTTGGACCAGCGTTCGTGCTGGACGTGCAGACCGCGTGAGACGACGCTTCATCCAGTCCCAAACATGCTCAATGGGGGACAGATCCGGAGATCTTGCTGGCCAGGGTAGTTGACTTACACCTTCTAGAGCACGTTGGGTGGCACGGGATACATGCGGACGTGCATTGTCCTGTTGGAACAGCAAGTTCCCTTGCTGGTCTAGGAATGGTAGAACGATGGGTTCGATGACGGTTTGGATGTACCGTGCACTATTCAGTGTCCCCTCGACGATCACCAATGATGTACGGCCAGTGTAGGAGATCGCTCTCCACACCATGATGCCGGGTGTTGGCCCTGTGTACCTCGGTCGTATGCAGTCCTGATTGTGGCGCTCACCTGCACGGCGCCAAACACGCATACGACCATCATTGGCACCAAGGCAGAAGCGACTCTCATCGCTGAAGACGACACGTCTCCATTCGTCCCTTCATTCACGCCTGTCGCGACACCACTGGAGGCGGGCTGCACGATGTTGGGGCGTGAGCGGAAGACGGCCTAACGGTGTGCGGGACCGTAGCCCAGCTTCATGGAGACGGTTGCGAATGGTCCTCGCCGATACCCCAGGAGCAACAGTGTCCCTAATTTGCTGGGAAGTGGCGGTGCGGTCCGCTACGGCACTGCGTAGGATCCTACGGTCTTGGTGTGCATCCGTGCGTCGCTGCGGTCCGGTCCCAGGTCGACGGGCACGTGCACCTTCCGCCGACCACTGGCGACAACATCGATGTACTGTGGAGACCTCACGCCCCACGTGTTGAGCAATTCGGCGGTACGTCCACCCGGCCTCCCGCATGCCCACTATACGCCCTCGCTCAAAGTCCGTCAACTGCACATACGGTTCACGTCCACGCTGTCGCGGCATGCTACCAGTGTTAAAGACTGCGATGGAGCTCCGTATGCCACGGCAAACTGGCTGACACTGACGGCGGCGGTGCACAAATGCTGCGCAGCTAGCGCCATTCGACGGCCAACACCGCGGTTCCTGGTGTGTCCGCTGTGCTGTGCGTGTGATCATTGCTTGTACAGCCCTCTCGCAGTGTCCGGAGCAGGTATGGTGGGTCTGACACACCGGTGTCAATGTGTTCTTTTTTCCATTTCCAGGAGTGTAGTATAACAATGAACGACAAACCCAGATTTCAATACTTTTACCCTTTCCAGAATCACCATACAAAACACCCTCAAAATAAGCTCCGACCTCAGGACAGAAGAACTCGAACACTAACAGATAGACCGGCCAGGGTGGCCGAGGGGTTCTAGGCGCTACAGTCTGGCGTCCAGCGACCGCTACGGTCGCAGGTTCGGATCCTGCCTCGCGCATGGATGTGTGTCATGTCCTTAGGTTACTTAGGTTTAAGTAGTTCTAAGTTCTAGGGGACTGATGACCTTAGAAGTTAAGCCTCATAGTGCTCAGAGCCATTTGAACCATTTTTGAACTAACAGATGATATCCCCACCCCAACCCGTTTACAAGAGAGATCAGAACCAGAGCCAAACGAGAATAAGGAAGCAGACGCACACGTTTATGACTGAAAACCAACTACTGTGGCAACAGTGACCACACAACAATGCACCTTAAATAACAATCTATCGACCAGCACATCTAGCAAAATGCACACCTCATCACTGCCCAAATCCAAAACGTTAATTAAGTTACCTACAACAACACATTAAAAAGAAATATCCTGTTTCATGTATCATTCATTATAATGTTAACAGATATTAATACACAAAAATATTGTAAAATCGAAAAAACCACAAACTAGCTTTTGGTTGTAAATTAATTGTAACCTAGTTTTAATTAATAGTAATTAAGAAGGGAAACATGAGAACAGGTGGCAAGAAACCGGCTTGCCTAAACATCGCGCCACTTGAACAATGCCATCATGTTGAACACCTTAGAAGTATTCAAGACTTTAAGACTTTGTTAGCTTGTTTTGCATTCAGACTGAGTATTTTAAGGCCTCGAAACACTCCACTTGAGTGTGTTTTGCAGTGTCGGATTGTTGACTTTCACTTTTCTTGACGATGGTTCAAGTTCTCTTTTCTGACGTTTACATTGGATCGTACTTTTCTATGACTACGTGTACCGATGCTACCTCGCGTATGGTCGTCTGCTAACCGCAGATAGTGAATGTGAATATATGATCATCTTTGAGACGACCTTTTGGTCACCTTTGGTGGAACCAAAGAGATGAAATTTACCGGAGCTTTGAGCGCCTGAAATGGGGCTGACCAATGGGTAGCATGGTCTTCCCCTACCTCGACGGAGGTGCGAGATGACCTGAAGAACGGCCATGTTTCAGCACTCTGCCGCTGTATCTAGTGTTGGCAAGACCTGTCTTAGGTGTGCTCCGTAAAGACAAAAGAGTGGAGACATGGTATGCTTGTGAAATACTTAAGAGTAGTTTGGAATAATAATTTCTCCATTTCAGGAACTTTTGTGGGGAGAATTAAATGTCAGGCAGGTAATATTAAGGGGATCGTAGTAATCTTCGGAAGTGACCAACGGTCACAATGAAACCACGTGTAGCAATAAGTTGAAATACTTCCGAGTGCTTAAGTTAAGCTGAATTACTAGCGTGTGTACTATAAGGTGGAAATATTTAAGAAATGGCGAGTGCAGGACTTGAAATTAGAGACGTGCACTTCCACATGGTGAGTACTGTGTAAGTCTCAATCTGTGTATGAGACAAAGGATAAAGAGAAGTACTCGTCCATGGTGTCAGTTGAGGACTCGCGTGTGTGATGAATATGTTCTTAATATTACTTTGCGTGTTATGTTTCCGTGTGACGCTTGATTCAAACTATAATACTCTGAGAGTGAAGCAAGGTGAGTCAGCCGTCTATCCAGCAACGCCACTTGGCTTGCGTTGCACAGGAAGACGTGCATATATCCTCCAGAGTTCGTAGTAGGAAAGAAAAGTTACGAAGTGGGGCACTGTCGTGTGAAACTGGGATGAATTTTAATTGAAGTGGGAAAGCTGAAAGTGATGTGATTATAACGCTGTGACTATTCCTTGTTTTGTATTGTATGTTGCCAGTGTGATGTACTTCATGAAATTTAAGTATGTGTGGTTGGCATGGGAGAGTAACAAGATAGTTTCAGAGGCAGTGGGTTATGCATGTTCCTTTTTGTACCACTCGGTCTGGAGGAAAGTTTCATGATGATGGGTGTGAGAGTCGAAGTGTGAGATGTAGCAAAAGATCCACCATCCTATCCAGAAAGTGCACTGTAGCGTTAAATAATTACGAGACCATAAGATAGAGAATCACCAATGTAAAGTCATGCCCACTGGGCGGAATTTCTCATGTGTTATTGTTGTAGGTTATAGAATTTGTGTGTTTAGGTTATAGAATTTAACGGAATAAATAAGATAGTGAAAAGAAAAAGATTGGTGGCCTTTTCCTTCGAATAGTATGTTGTCACGATACCCAGAATTTATAATGTGTGCGCCATTCATATTCAGTGCGATGGCCACGTGTTGATCAAAGCCGTTAAATAAGAAAGAAAATGTGGTATTGCCAGTGCGTAGTGAACAGTCAGAGTTGTGTAAATTACTAATACTCAGATGTGCGTTTCCGTACCCGTTGCGTAATATTCAAACAGGAGAATAACTTGTAACTTAATTGTGAGTACTAGAGTTCATGTTACTCGATAAATAAGAATGAGTCCACTCGCTTGGCAGACCACTCATCTTGCAGGCCTGACTGCTTGATGCCACAGTATGAGCAAGGCATGTGGGTGCCTCTTAGACACTAACCCGCTGTGAAACAAGCTAATGTAACCCCCTGAGAGGATATGGGAATTTTGATCGTGTGAGTATCCAATAGATAAAGATATCGGACTGTAATATTGAAGATATTGCAATTAATAGAAAACTAAAGAGGTTTTAACTCTGAGGTTAATAAAAGTAGTAAAATTCATAAATGGTCGCCAGCCCAATTAGGCACATGAATTTGGAAATATATGTTTAAGAAAATTGAATGTTAGTTATTGAAGATAATTTCATTAATATTTCCCTTTGCATAGCATATAGGATACAAGTGAACACAGGGCACTCTAAGCTGTGGGTGGCAGCAATTACCAATAACGCACAAACTAACATCATAAAAAGCAAAAATTGCACCAATTTTATGCTAGTAACAGTTCCACTCAAGATCATTACTTGAACCAGTACTGAAATGTTAATGCAAGAAGTGCACAACTAAAGATGGACCTGATGGGCCTCTGTCTTAACTGGCATGTGAAAACCACAAATAAAAGTAATGATACCACAATTACACTTTTCATATCCCTCTGCTTATATTTGTTCTTCTTAGCAGCAATAATATTCCAATTATCTTTCTAATACGAGAAGAATATGGACGGGACCCATAAACTGGTATAGCATGACTCTCAAACTCTATGATTATTTCAGCAGCAAAATTTAATTTGAACAAAGTCACTTCTTAACTTCACTTGGGATAGTTTATGTTTTACTTTTCAAGGCAAATTATTCAACACTGAGCTCAATTAACTTAACAAAAATCATTTATGATAGTGATCAAGGCTAAATTATGTTTCAACTTAATTGCCTTTTTCATCACCTGTGAAGCAGGTATTTTAGACAGTAGCATATACACAATCTGGTACAGTATTTTTGCAAAACGATACTTTGCTATAAGCTGATAGTACTTTAGCAAAATTGTAACTAACTTCACTTCTGTTGATCTTTGCACATTTGACAAACATAAATAAATCACAAGTTCATTTTAAACAGGATACTCGGTTTTATAAACATTTAGGAAGAAGAGAAGATAGACTTTGAAAATGAATTAAAGAACAATATGGAGAGTGCTAATATAGTGATGGGAGATTTTATTGCACAGGTAGGCAAAGACAGAACGGCATTTGAGCATGTGTTGGGATGTTTTGGATATGGAAACAGAAATAAAGAAGGGGAAAGACTCCTGGATTTGTGCCAGAGGAATGGAATGAAAATAGCGAACAGCTAGATTATGAAGAGAGGAAGTCATGCTATCACCAAATACAGATGGGATGGAAGAACAAATACAGTTGGGATGGAAGAACCAAGAATGTAATTGATTATATTCTAGTAGATAGGAAATGGGGAGAGAATGTAACAAATGTGAAGGTAATTCCAAGTGTGAGTGCACATGGAGACCATAGATTACTGGTGAGACAATGTAAAATGAAACAGTGTGTGAAAAATATAAAACAGAAGAAAGTGATGAGGATACGGGATTGGAAACTGAAGGAGAGTGAAAGTGCTGAAAATTACAGAGAATTAATCACTCAAAAATTTCCAAAAGAAGTTTTCTGTGAAGTAGAAAAAGAATGGAGTTTATTCAAAGACATTTTAGCCGAAGCAGCGCAAAAGTATGTGGTAGAACATCTGGAAAGGAAAAAGTAAGACAGACAAGTTGGTGGGATGATACCACAATCCAAGAAGTTAGAAGAAAAAATGGAGCATGGAGAAAGTGGTGGAAAAAAATGACAAGGACCATAAAAGATATGTAGAGGAAAAGAGGAACTGCTAAGAAATAGTGGAAACAGCAAAGAAAAAGGCATGGGAAGAGTTTACAAAAAAAACTTGAAGAAGATGTGAAGACCAATAAGAAAATCTTCAATAAAATGATGAAAAGTAAAAGGAAGGCTTCTGAAGTACCAGTAAAGATTTACTGTGATTGAAGATCCAGGGAATATGAAAGTTCTCTGGAAAGAACATTTTAAGAAACTGTTAAACGCTGAGGAGCAGGTACACGAGGAAACAACGAATAATGGAGAAAATGAGGGAAGTTGGGAAGCAGAGTTAGGACAAATTACATGGTAAGAAATGGAAATACCTGTGAAGAAGATGAATGGGGGAAAAGCCCCAGGACCTGATGAAGTATCAGTGGACATGATAAGAGCAGCAGGCCCAGTGGGAATGCAGTGGCTGTATAGAGTACTGTCAAGTGTGTGGAGAAATAGTACAATACCTGACGACTGGAGGAGACATTGTTCCCATCTTCAAAAAAGGCAATAAAAGACTTTGTAACAACTACAGAGGAATAACCCTTATGTGTAATACAGCCAAGATTTTTAAGCAATTTTACTAAATCGAATAACTGAAAAGATAGAGAAGAAGCTGAGGGAAGAACAGCATGGGTTTAGGAAAGGAAGAAGCACAATCGACCTGATATTTTCTATCTGTCAGCTGATGAAAATAGTTGGAGTATAACAAAAGGGTCATAATGGTTTTCATAGACACGGAAAAGGCATATGACTCAATTAACAGGGAAAGACTCTGGGAAAAAATGAAGAAAATAGATACAGAAGATGGATACATTACTGTAATAAAGACATTGTACAAAGAACACAATTGTAGAATTAGAACATCATTAGAGAACTCTGAATATTTCGAAATAAGACAAGGACATAGACAAGGAAGTATTCTATCTCTTGCACTTTTTGATGTTGTGGTGGAGAGAATGAATAGGGCAGTTAAAGATATAGTAAAAGAAAAATACAAAAAGATGATTTTTGCAGATGATACAGTAATATGGGGTGATGAAGAGGTAGATGTACAGTTACAACTTGATGTGTGGAAGGAAATAATGAAAAGGTGTGGATTAAAAATAAATAAAGATAAGAGTGAAATAATGGTATTTGGAAAAGACAAAGGGATCAGCGGAAATATTACTTTGAATGGAGAACCCCTCAAAGTGGTAGACAGTTTCACTTATTAAGGGAGTGAAATATCTAGTGATGGAAGAATAACCAACGAAATTAGTAGTGTGAGGCGGCTGTGGTATTATTATTGTTGTTATTTAAATGTAGAATGTAATGTAGAAAAGATGCATTTTCCGGCCAATTAACCATATGTGGGGCGGCGGGTGGAATTAATTGTTATATAAATGTTCCTATTATTTATGCTGTTGTTTACCGTTCTCAACACTGGCTCTCTAACTACAATATTGGCAACCAGAAAGTGATTAGCAAAACGTGAAGCCTGTAATTAGAATTCCTAGTGCCCACTTCATTTGAGAAATCACTTATAGCTACAGCTTATAGCTCTGAGGAATTAGGAGATTGTCTGGGATTCATAATCAAAAACGATTCTCTAAAAATGTTCACTATATTCTGGAAGGCCCAGACCAAAAAGAATCCACACAATCCAACTAACAGAGCAGTTCAGAGTCTAATGCGCTGATGCCACTATAACTGTTCAAATTAAATGTTTAAATGAATGCTCGCCATAATTTGATGATAATGTTCATCAAACGCCACGCTAAATAATGGTAGAATATCTGTACCGCAGCGGCACGTGAAAATACGACATACGCAAACTGAAGATAGATCATTAAAGTTACCCCAGAATGAACACTTCACTCGAAAATGATTTCATGGTTACGCGTATCCCGAGTAACTTATTACGGCATCCGAGGCTGTTTATAGCAATGATACCGACGCGACGAGACTCCCGGCACAGGTGGTGTGCTATTCAGCGTCTGGAGAGAACTGGGGCCTTACTTCCTCGCGCAGCGTTCTTATATATAAAGCCGCGGTGCGGACGGCTAAGGGAACGCCTGATCAAAATTGCTCTCGCGACTAGCCCCTGGGCTAGTAATGCACCACTTTAAGTTATTGAATAAATCATTCCTTCCTTTGCTGATGGCCAATGAAGCTCTCAACTTAAATGTGCAATCAGCACACAGGTAAGTAATCGTAATAAAAGTCTGACGCAGCTAAGTCAATTATTTTGGGCGAGAGAATCTTAAACCCATTAAATACATTTTTACATACACAAATTCAAAGAAAATAATACAGTTATTCATGATACATAAACAGATAATTATATCTTAGCAGTCTTTTCTAAACCTGAAAGAAAATTTCACAAATCATGACAATTTCATTTTTACACACGTAATTGTAGCCGCTTTGGCTTGCGTTCTACACTTCCATTCACAAGGGTAGAGGAGGGGAAGCTGCTATGCTGTGCGTCCTTCACCTTCACTCTAAATTACTTGGGGAAAGGAGAGGGGTCACTGTGAGTTGTGTCCAAGTCACTCCACGTTTTCACGCAGCTACCAGGCTGCCATTATCTGGTTTGTCCTGTAGACCAAACAAAAAGATTGCCTCAGACTCTGTTCACTTAATAGCTAAGGGTGGGTCACAATGAAATGGGGATATATACATTTTATCTTTCAATATGTTACTGGAACAAAGTTAACAGAACTTTTTCAATTTTACTCTCGTCGTTACTTAACTGTCATAAAATCCGTAAACAAATGGCTCAAAACGCTGTTAGTCACGTACTAGAGAAAATTTATGCTCAAGGCATACAATCATAAATCATATTTAATTTCAATTTATCATTTCTGGGCCAATGCTCGGTACATTCCTGACAAATCTGTATTTTATTCACTTAGCTAACTCATCTTTGATTACCTTATTCTTAGAGATAGTATGAGTATATTTGATTAGTAGCTGTCTTCTCAGCTTCTTTGTACATGTGAGTAACTTGTGGTAATAGTACAGTTCTGAGTGTTCAAAACACACTACGTTTAGTTGACTACTAAATCCACTTATTGGTCCTCTGCTGCTGTGTCAGTTCCACATCTGCAATTATGTACTTACTTCATCGAAGTGTATTTATGGTGAGCTATAAATAATGTTTTACGTCTGCCATTATGTTACTCAATTATGTTGCTAGTGTATGTACTTATTTAACACTCACTCTATTAACTTTTAAAGCATAGGATAGCACATTTATTTCATATCTATAGCGTATTGCATCTGATCAGTTTGCTCACGTGCCAATCCATTTCCACTCGATCGGACGCTGAAACCACAGGTAGTCTCTCTCGACCTACCACTAAAGTGCATTAAGTAATTATGGACGAGCGTAATGCTAAATTCCTTAAACCTATAGGACACCATGAGCTGCTCTGTCTCATCTAACGTAAGGGTACCTATGGTCGCATTCACGCCTCCAACTCATAACTTCAATATGTGTAGGTGTGTCCTGTCACACGCTACACCAAAATAATGGCCAGCTCCAACCTTATAAATACTTGAGGGACGTGTCCTTCATGTCTCAATCACAAACACTACTCAATTCTATTACACTGCCATTCCTTGCTACACAAGGTGAGTTCATTTTTACAACTTATCTGCATATTTTCATAACACTAAGCACTCTCTCTTACTATTTATTAGTTAGCTCTAATGCATACACTAGGTTTCACTGCCACTTCAGATCCTGCTTGTACACGAATTCGTATATCTTTTTTAGATATTATTGTGGGACCATTTCCAATAAAACAACACTTTGTACTTACACTATTACAAGGGTTCTATACATAATTGTTACTCAAATACATTTGTATCTTAATTACGTCATACTTCTCTGTTGTTTATGTCACTGTTAGGTTTGTCACATTAGGTTTTTTTTTCTTTTCTAATCGGTGGATAGAATGGTTACAGAACTCATGGCTTGATAGCCATGACGGAAAATTTTTGTATTGCAAAGAAGAGTTGGATAAAAAGATAAAGAATGAGTGAGATCTGAAATGGGAAAGAAGATCTCACACAACTGGGACTGCACAGCTGCCACACTGTGTATAGGTTACAGAACAACCTCCTCCCTACAGAATTCATTGGTTCCAGAAAATTTTCGTATTGGAAAGAAAGGGTCAAAATTTTTGTACATAGGATAGATGAAGAATGAGTGAGACCTGAAATGGAAAGAAGATCTCACACAGCTGGGACTGCACAGCTGCCACACTGTGTAGAGGTTACAGAACAACCTCCTCCCTACAGAATTCATTCACTACCTATGAACTTCTTTAGGTCGATCACGTTCCTGAGACCTAATAGCTTTTTACTCTTAGGGTAACCTAGCCTATATGCATTGACATGTGGTTTTCCTATGATCCTGAAAGGTCCTTGGTATACGAACATTAATTTCTTTGTTTCTGCATTTATTTTCTTTGATTTTTCCTTGGTTTTGACAAGGACTGACTGACCTATTTCAAAACTGGTGCGTACAGCTTTTGCGTCATGACGCTTCTTCCTTTCCAATGCTCTTTTTCTTATATTTGCCCTAGCCTTTAACTTATTCTCGTCTGTGGATATTTGCGTTAGAATAGGGAATTCTACCATATCTGCAATTACATTATGCGGTTCTTGGCCAAACATCAGTTCACAAGGCGCAAAACCAGTTGCATCATGCCTTAAGTTGTTAATTACATTCTCAAAATACTTCATGTGCTCTGCCCAACTTGAGTGTTTCCGAACACAATAAGTCCTGCAAAGCCTATTCAATTCTCTCATAATACGTTCACTCATATTTCCTTGGGGGAAATATGCAGATATTTTCAGATGTTTCACTCCGGCCTTACCCAAACATTCTTTAAACCTATCAGAAGTAAATTGAGGCCCATTGTCTGACAGCAAATTCTTCGGAACGCCAACGTTCACGAAGAAATCTTTTTCCAACTTTTCTACCAATGTTTTCGCATTTGCTCTTTTAATTTGGTATAGCTTAACATATTTACTAAATCCATCCACAACAACAAAAACATGGGTGCACCCACCTCTCGAAGCAGGAAGAGAGCCAAACAAATCACAAACCAGTATTTCTAGCGTTTCAGTTAGCTCTACTGAATGAATATCCCCTTGTATTCTGGTGTTAGCAGCACGGACTTTCTGGCACACTACACAAGATGCTAAACGCTTGGCAACACGGCGGTACATGCTGTCAAACACAACCTTCTCTTTTAATTTAGCAATGCCCTTCTTTGCACCGTAGTGCCCATACCTCAGGTGTACATAGTCGATTAGTAAGTCTACATGTTGTGAGAGAAAGCACACCTTCCACTCAGAAACACCTACCTTTTTCCTCCTAAACAGAATACCTTTATGCAGACAGTAGTATTGCGAAACCTTATGATAGTTCGCATCTCCCAAATAGCTCTTTACTAATTTCAGCTGGTCATCTGCATTCTGCTCACCCTCTTTAATGCACTTTCTTCCTTAACTTCGTGCATCGCAAACATTCGTACTTCACTTAGGTCTGTTGCAGTAATTCCCGCGTCATCACAGAGCTCCGCACTTCTAGATAACCCATCAGCTACCAGATTGTCTTTCCATTAAATATATCTAACATCAAGGTCAAACTGCTGGAGATACAATGACCATCTTAGCAAACGAGCATTCCTCAACTTATAGGTCTTTAAAAAGGTCAACGCCTTATGGTCACTGTAAACAATTATCTTGTGACCCAATAGATACTGCTCAAACTTCTGTACCCCAAATACAATTGCCAATGCTTCCAGTTCTGAGATGCCATAATTTCTCTCTGCTGCCTGTAAAGATCGACTTGCGAAAGCTATAGTCTTGTGCACTTCTTGTTCGTTCTCTATTTCTACTTGGAATACCTCCACAGCTATACCATAGCCACTAGCATCAACAGACATACAGAATGGTTTTTCAAAATCAGGATTATGTAAAATAGGACTATTAATTAAAGATTGTTTAAGCACCTCGAACGCCTGTTGACATTCTGCTGTCCACACCCAAGGGGTATTCTTTTTCAGCAGGAGGTGAAGACAGGGTGCATTAAAAGCCTGATCACTAACAAAACGCCTATAGAAGCCGAAAAGACCGAACATCGATTTCAACTGCTTCTTGTTTCTGGGAGCCTCAAATTTTTCAATGACTGCTAGCTTGCCTGGGTCAGGCAGAATACCTTTTCCACTTATCATATATCCCAAGAAACCTATTTGCTCTTTAACGCACTCTGTCTTTTCAATCTTTAGTTTCATGCCACCTCTCTCAATAGCCTCTAACACTTCCTCTAATAAAACTATGTGTTCTTCCCAGGTAGGAGTTGCTATTAACAGATCATCTACGTAGACTGTTGAATTAAGGCTGGTCCTACAACATGCCACATCACACGTACGAAGGCACAAACAGAGATATTAAGTCCGAAAGGTACCACACGGTATTGGTAACAAACTCCTTCGTACAAGAAACTGTGTACTTCCTTGAACTTTCCGCCAGTGGCAAATTCCTATATCCACACGTGATGTCCATAGAAGTTAAGAATTTTACTCCCCGGAAGTTTTGCAATAACTCGTCCATGTTCCGCGGTCTATCACTTTCCCTAACCACTATTTCATTCAACCAACAAGCGTCCAAGAGCAATCTGACACTCCCGTCTCTTTTTGGTACAACAACAAGAGGATTATTGTACTCACTGACCGCTTTTTCAATCACACCCTACTCTAGCATTCTCTGTATCTCCTTTCGAACTGCCTCATTCCTAGCTACATGTATTTGGTATGGCTTCCTGAAAAACACTTGGCCAGGTTTCACCTTTAATTGACATTCATAACCTTTGACCACGCAAGGTCGATTTTAAAATACCTTATGATGCCTTTTTAAAACCTGTCTCAGTTCTTCCTTCTGATTAGCTGAAATTTTATCGATTTCCTGCAATTTAGCTTCTATTTTGTCCAAAATAATTGCTTCTTCTTCTTCTGTGTTCAGCTTACTTTTACTAAGATTAACACCTTCGTCCCAATATTTCCTATTTTTCAGAATTCGTATCGGCAGCTCCCAAGTTTCATCATTAGTTACTACATGTTTATCAATAAAAGGTACCGTAATTACTCCGGTTATCGGCAAGACCATTTTTAACTGGCTTCTTTCAAAGTCAACAACACTCTGATATTTTGACAAGAAATCTATGCCAATTAAAACCTCAATACTGAGATTATTTACAATTAAGCATGGATGATCAATTATATTACCATTAATATTAAAGGGCAGCAAAGCTTCTTGTTTTACTGTTTTTGACACCTTGCCAGTAGCGCCAATTATTCTTAGTCCTGATACTCTCATTACTGTAAGCTTGTCTTTACCAGGTAATGCATCAAAGAAGCACTTAGATATCGCACTCACCTCACCTCCACTGTCTAAGAGACAACGTACATTGATACCCAACATATTCATTATTATTATAGGGTGTCTTATTCTAGGTTGTACAGGTGGTTCCTCAAACTCATCCAATAGTTCCTTTTGGATTTGTCTCCAACTAAAGTGATCGACATCTGTCTTCATTACATTTAGGTCAAAGTGTGTAGGGGTTTCCTGAATTACATTTTCAGCCTACTTTTTCCAGTCGGTCTATTAATTTCAAATCGAAACACCGCACGACTTCATTACATTTAGTTTGCTGAACATGACCCAAATTACTGTAGTCTGAGCGATTCTGCGCCTCCAGACCGGGCATAACACTAGTTACAGCTAAACCACTTTCACTATTATCGTCGGTTTCCTTCTCAAGTGACAACTGGTCACAGCTACTGGGTTCATCGACCCACAACAGGCTATCCTCTACATTCTCACTTACCTCCTTTCCTAAATCTATTAGTACAGTATCAACATCCTGCACAGGCACTTTAGATAAGAGCACATCATCCTCATCGTAAATATAAGCATGAATTTCTTCTGCTTCTTCACCTGACAAAACAGTATTTTGTAGCTCCTCTCTACCATTACACTGCTGCGCCTTCTCTTTCTCTTCCCACTTAGAAAGCGTCTCTAACACGGTATCTATCAAATACTGTGAGTGATCTAATATTTCTGCTGTATCCTTAGATGCTACCAACCCTTCATCCACATGTTCAGTCTGAGTATTCTGATCTGTCTTACCAATTACTGTAATTACTGGCTTAGGAAAAATAACCGCCTGGTGAGCGCCAGTGTCCTCATAGACGGGAACTAGTTTTCCTGCCTCGGCCTACTACTGTTTCCTTTATTTTCATTATAGTGAACTGGCACAGCATTGCTTTCCGCACTGTTGTTTACCTGCATAATTTTGTTCTGAACAAAATTACTATCATTTGGATGCCATTGTTGGTTCTGCGCCTCCAGACCGGGCATAACACTAGTTACAGCTAAACCACTTTCACTATTATCGTCCAATTCCTACCTCTCTTAGGATGGCGAACACCTACTCTTCTGATGTTTACATTGCCATTCCGCTCGTTCTTAAAATTACTACTAGTGTTATTAGCATTTCTGTTATTACGTGCTTGCTCCTCATTGGCAGCAACACGTTCTACACGTTCCAAATATTCAATGAAGCGATCCAGATTGTCTCTAGGGGCAGATATAATTCTAGTTTGCCTATACCATGGCAGTTTGGCTTCAAGACCTAGTATTATCATTTCAGGTTTTAGCTTTTCGGCCAAATGTGACAAACGTGAGATCCATGACCTAGCAAACTCTTTTATAGATTCCTTGCCTGCATTGAAGCGTTTCCACTCCAAAATTCTCTCAACACTTCATTTTGCTTATTACTAGTCCAATACTCATTAATGAAAGCTGTTTTAAATTCCGCTAGTGTTTTACACTTCAACATAACATCAGCTGACCAACGCATGGCATCACCTGCTAAATGGCTTCTAATAAATGAGATTTTCTCTCGTTCAGACCAAGTTGGTGGAATCACATCTTCAAAATCGTTCCAGAAATCTAACGGGTGGATATTTTTATCTGGATCGAACCGCAAGAACTGCCGACACCCGATAAAAGCGGCGTTTGTAGCTACAATTTGTTGCATACTACCATTACCAGAAGTTACTGAAGCTACTTTACTCTCAATGTTAGCAATGTTAGTACTAATATTTTCTACTCTCATTTCAACATTATCTACTCTTTGCACAATAAGAGTAGTATCAGTTTTGATTGCCTCTACTTCTGCTTGACATATGTTTACTTTTACATTAACATCTTTAAACCTATCTGAGCACAGTTCAGATTCCGCCTCGATCTTTTCTGTTAACTTGTGCTCCAGCTTCGCATCTTCCATTTGGAAGTCTTTGCGAACCTCAGCAACTTCGGATTTTACTGTTTTACACATTTCAGAAAATTGTTGAGCAACCTTTTTCTTAATATCCTCATGGTTGTAATCAATTTTATAATTCAAACTGTCCAGATCCTCTTTCAACTTATTGCAGCCAGTCTTGAAGGAAGTTTCTAATTCAGCTTTATTGGATTCTAATTTATTGTCCATTGCCTCAAACCGTTTATTAAAATTAGTTTGGCTGGCCACAATCTCAGACTTTAATTCAGCATTACTGGTAGCTATTGCTTGTAATATAACATTTAAATCAATAGCCTCAGTATCTTTGGGTTGCTCACTAGCTGGCTTTTTATCACACTCAGGTGACGAAAAACTAGCTCCAACACCAGAATCATCAAAACTAAATGAAACTTCTGATTGATCAGTCATATCTAACTTCTCCTTCTTAAACTCTATCATCTCTGATGACTGTTCCGTTTTTAACTTATCAGATAAACTATCATCCAATAAATTAACAATTTCTGATTTCTGCTTTACTACAGGGGTCTCTATTATTGAATCATTGCCCTTTTTCACACTACTGTCAGGAGTCAATACTTCATACTTCACTTTAACATTACTATTTTCATGCATATTTATACTTGAACCGTTGTCTGGATTTACAGTTCCCTCAACAGACTGATATAAGTTTAACCTCAGTTTCTTCTGGCGCTTCCATCGCCGACAGTCTTTTAATGCAGGTTAGTAAAAATTTTAACAGCTTTTCACTTAACTTAGTTCCTTCTACACGACGTATGGCGTAGCCGGCGCAGCGTACCGGGATTACTGATGCGACGCGGCGCGTTGAACTGCAGACGGCACTTTGACGGCTGCTGTGTGTGTGCATGGCCCACAACTGCAGGCGCGACTCCGGTTGCTCCGGCGGACGACTGCGGTGAGGCGAAACTGGCTTCTCGCGACGCCGGCAGCGCCGCTAGACTCAGTGCCAGCTCCGTCAATCCAGATGCGTTGTTAATCCAGTTGCGTCGTCCACATGCATACGTAAGACTATCACTGTTCTATTGAGTTGCGTGTCGCATTTCACTCCCGAATCCGAATATTTAAAAATCACTTTCACTTTTACTCAGTTTCTTTCCCAGCCGATGCACCAATTGTGGGGCGGCTGTGGTATTATTATTGTTGTTATTTAAATGTAGATTGTAATGTAGAAAAGATGCATTTCGCGGCCGATTAATCATATGTGGGGTGGCGGGTGGAATTAATTGTTATATAAATGTTCCTATTATTTATGCTGTTGTTTGCCATTCTCAACACTGGCTCTCTAACTACAATATTGGCAACCAGAAAGCGATTAGCAAAATGTGAAGCCTGTAATTAGAATTCCTAGTGCCCACTTCATCTGAGAAATACACTTATAGCTACAGCTTATAGCTCTGAGGAATTAGGAGATTGTCTGGAATTCACAATCAAAAACGATTCTCTAAAAATGTTCACTATATTCTGAAAGGCACAGACCAAAAAGAATCCATACACTCCAACTAACAGAGCAGTTCGGAGTCTAATGCGCTGATGCCACCATAACTGTTCAAATTAAATGTTTAAATGAATGCTCGCCATAATTTGATGATAATGTTCATCAAACGCCACGCTAAATAATGGTAAAATGTCTGTCCCACGGCGGCACGTGAAAATACGACATACGCAAACTGAAGACAGATCATTAAAGTTATCCCAGAATGAACACTTCACTCGAAAATGATTTCATGGTTACGCGTATCCCGAGTAACTTATTACGGCATCCGAGGCTGTTTATAGCAATGATACCGACGCGACGAGACTCCCGGCACAGGTGGTGTGCTATTCAGCGTCTGGAGAGAACTGGGGCCTTACTTCCTCGCGCAGCGTTCTTATATATAAAGCCGCGGTGCGGACGGCTAAGGGAACGCCTGATCAAAATTGCTCTCGCGACTAGCCCCTGGGCTAGTAATGCACCACTATAAGTTATTGAATAAATCATTCCTTCCTTTGCTGATGGCCAATGAAGCTCTCAATTTAAGTGTGCAACCAGCACACAGGTAAGTAATCATAATAAAAGTCTGACGCAGCTAAGTCAATTATTTTGGGCGAGAGAATTAATTTAGTTACACTACACGCAGCAGACGAGCTCTGAACTTGCCCTTTGGAGATACGCTATCGCTATAGTTTTATAGTTTTTCAATTGAAACTCACATCTTCATGATTATAGCGGATCTCCCTTCTACTTAAATTTAAACATCCTAGCCTTATTTATTCGCCTACTTAATCTATCTTGCTTCCTTAATTTCTAAGACAAAACCAGAAAATCATGAATTTCAACAAAAATTTTAATTTGTGAGATCCTGAATACTGTTTCTACTAAATTATTATGAAAAAGGATTCTAAATGTAAATTTTTAAGTTTCTAGCTCTTTTCTGTTGCGCCAATGATTTTTACAGAAAAACGTCCAAATTTCGAAAATGGTTAAAGTTATTGAACTGATGTTCAACACATATTGATTTAGTATTACTCCTGACATGCTAGAAACGTTTCAGGTTATTTACTTGATTTTTAAAGTATTGCGCAACATTTATGACTTCAGAGCTAGTTACAGCGGACTAGGCTGGCACACCATGGAAAGACTGATGTGAATTTTATACGGCGTGAGTAGGCTGGTTCCCTACAGTAGGAGGTTACAGAAGGGAGGTAATTTCTACCAAACAATAAAACACCTGATTTGGAATAAGGGAGTTTCAGAAAAAGCAAAACTCCTTATGTATAAGAGTTATTACTTCAATATTGTCACCTATGGAGGAGAAACATGGACAATGACAGAAAGGGACTGGAGCAGACTGCAAGCAGGGGAAATGAAATTTCTCTGAGCAGTTAAGGCAAAAACAAGAATGGACAGACTAAGGAACGTAGATATCAGAAAGGACCTTAAACAAGAAAGTATGAGAGAAGAAATTGAAAGAAAAAAGAGACTAAGATGATATAGGCATGTTAAGAGGATGTGTGGGTAGAGACTCCTCAAAATTATGGAAGAACTGAAGATGGACGGAAAAAGACACAGAGGGCGCCCAGGAACACGGTGGAAAACGGGAGTGAGAATATCTGTGGAAAGGAGAGGTGTGAACTGGCAGCAAGTGGAGAAAGAAAAGTGGTGGGAGGACCGAGCTAAACGGAGAGGACTCGTCAGCACCCAGACCCAGCAGTAGCTGGAGCGGGATTCGGATACAGATAGATAGGTTAGGAGGGGACCGTGGATAGGATGATCAGGATAGAAGATGCGGTCCCAAACACAGGTTTATAGCACTTGGATTATTATTATAATCGCTCACACAAATTAACTGGTCCACGCTTTGATACATATCTGTATGCATGAAGTTGGTGGAGCAGTGGCGAAGTTGCGGTAACAAGCGAAGTGGCGGCAACTGTACTCACAGCTCTTGATGTCTGAATACTCTGTAAAATTTCTTCTTGGCGACGGTTATCCAACATATTAGTGCCATTGGTTATTGCCGAGAGTACCAAGCAACAGCCAAATCCACATCCGAGGCAAAATTCCGTGCAAGGTTGCCCCCAGTTGCCTCCCTTGGCACCGTCGATGTGTACCGTGCAACGGCTAGCCACTAACTGCGTACCGTTCACACCAAGGGGCCGCCCAGTTCGACCGCCAAAACTACCTTTTACATTGCGCCACGCCACTTCCATTTTGGAGGGACTTCACTACATCTTTTACATTTTACAATCAAGTGCCCTAAGCATGAACCAGTTTCCAGTACACATTGTTTATCTTATAAACCTACACATATTATAAAATTTCATTATTTTAAACAATCATTTATCTTTTTCCATATATACATTTTAAACTTTAAATTTCCTGTCAAAAATTAGTGACCTTAACTAACAAAGAATAAACACTTCATAACTACAGATACAAAGTTATATAATATAAACCAACTTCTATTCGATATAAGTGTTACAGACACTGTAAAATATATTTGGTGATCAGAAATTTATATTCCCTTATCAAAAGCTACTATCGAGCTGCAATTATACTGTCGCCAGAAACATTGTCCCTTCCTTTCTCAGATTCACTGGACAAGTGTTTAAGTAACACAGAAACCGGATTACAGTGATGGTACTTCGAAAACCATTCACTAGAATGCAGCTGAAAGAATGTTATCGGTTGTTATTTGCAACAGGTCCTGGAGCTGGGTATACGAGTCTGCGCCCAGTGTAATTGGCGACCACACAAAAATCTATGAAATTTACTTCGAGTATTTCTGGAAACTCGCTGCTCACTGTGTCACGGCCTGACTGCACCCCGAGCGTCCTTGTCCATCGTGAAACCTTCGCATAATTTGGAAATTTGTGGTAAGGGCTTATGGGACCACACTGCTGAGATCATAGGTCCCTAAGCTTACACACAACCTAAGTTAAACTAACTTACGGTGAGTATGATACACACACCCATACCCGAGAGAGGACTCGAAGCTCCGACGGGGGCAGCAGCGCGGACCGTGACAAGACGTCCTAGACCGAACGGCTACCGCGCGCGGCCTTTCGCATAATTGCAGTGAGGTACTGTGGCGTCCTACCCGAGCCGCTTCGATGACGCCTTGCGGGTAAACGGTAATAAACACATCCTGCTGCCGGAAGAGCAGTGTCACCAGTCGCCGACATAATGTTCTACGAGATTTCCTCATACACTATGTGATCAAAAGTATCCGAACACCGCCAAAAACATACGTTTTTCATATTAGGTGCAGTGTATTGCCACCTGCTGCCAGGTAGTCCATATCAGCGACCTCAGTAGTCATTAGACATCGTGAGAGAGCAGAATGGGGCGCTCCGCGGAACTCACGGACTTCGAACGTAGTCAGGTGATTGGGTTGTAATATATCTTTATATTCGATGAATTATTCTGATACAATTCTACCCTTGAATGACGTTTACTAATTTTCTATCTTCACACTCGCAGAATCCATGCGCAAAATAGTTTCATACAATAACTGTGCCATGAGCGCATAATTATTCTTTGTAGTACTCTCTCTGGTGGTTGTTAGAAAAAAGCTTCCGAGATTATCTTCGTGCCGATTAACTTGAGCATTGTTTGAAGAATTGTAATCTGAATATTGAGATTTATGACAAAAGATAACTGATAAGAAATTGTACGATTAAAAAGGAAATATATAAATTGCTCCTTCATACAAAAGGAGTGTAACAATTTACATTATTTGACATTTGAGAATTAATGATATTCATCGATATATTGCGTAGTTGTTAATCAGAAGGGAACTTCCGAAAGACTGGATACGAACCTGCATTTAATAATCCAAGAGCTCCATTACTTCTTCGGAAGGTGAAACTTCATCAAAGCCAAATATCCGCTTGATCTAAGATTTCCCGACTGATTATACAACGCTCCCAAAAATACGAGGCATTTTATTTGTACAGATTAGCAGACTGCCGCAAAGCACGAGCCTGCAGCGAAGAAGAATCATCGCCTGATTTCATTCTAACAAGTAAAATTTCTGAATCATTTTGAGTGACTGAGTTATGACTGTGTTTCCTATTATGAATGATTGATTGCTCGAACGAATTGAGAACTACATAACTACATAATTACATAGATAGGAGGGAAAATTACACACAAGCCACACATCACGCCGGTAAATACCAAACGACGCCTCGCTTGGTATAAGGAGCGTAAACATTGAACGATTGAACAGTGGAAAAACGTTGTGTGGAGTGACGAATCACAGTACACAATGTAGCGATCCGATAGCAGGGTGTGGGTATGGCGAATGTCTGGCGAACGTCATCTGCCAGCTTGTGTAGTGCCAACAATAAAATTCAGAGCCGGTGGTGTTATAGTGTGGTCGTGTTTTTCATGGAGGAGGCTTACCCCTTGTTGTTTAGCGTGGTATTATCACAGCAGAGGCCTACATTGATGTTCTAAGCACCTTCTTGCTTCCCATGTTGAAGAGCAATTCGGGGATGGCGATTGCATCTTGCAACACGATCGAGCACCTGTTCGTAGTGTACGGCCTGTGGCGGAGTGGCCTGGCCTGCACAGAGTTCTGACCTGAATCCTACAGAACACCTTTGGGATGTTTTGGAAGACCGACTTCGTGTCAGGTCTCATCGACCGACGTTGATACCCCTTCTCAGTGCAGCACTTCGTGAAGAATGGACTGCAAATCCACAAGTAATCTTCCAGCGCCTGATTGAATGTATGCCTGCGAGAGTGGAAGCTCTCATCAAGACTAAGGGTGGGCCAACACCATATTGAATTCGAGCATTACCGATGGAGGGAGCCACGAACTTTTAAGTCATTTTCAGACAGATGTCCGCACATTTTTCATCACATAGTGTTGATTCGCATATAGCACGGATTCTACTTTTTCAATATTTAAATTCAGTTTGTCCTTTTATGATGCATAGTCTGGCCTAATACGAAAAAGCGTATTATGGACTGTCAAATTAAAAAGCTTGCTTTTTCAATTGCGTAAGTTATTTTATGAAGCATCTCCCTCCTTGTATGTCTTACTTAATATACAGTTTAATAATACTCTCTATCTTCTGTTTGGTAAGAATGACAATCATATTCAGAATCCATACACACTATAAAAATGCCTGTATGTATGTATATTTACGTATGTATGTACCTTCCATATCTTCTCCTAAACCGATGGACCAATTTCAATCAAACTTGGAACACGCAACACTTACTGTCTGCAAAGAACCACTGTGGGCTAAGGACCAACTACCGTCCAAGGGCTGGGGATGGGAATGAAAAAGCAGTGCAGCCCACGATGCACGAATAACCGTTCTTTAATCATCCAGTATTTGAGAATGAGAGCACTTAGTGACCTGAAACGAACTTTACACATAATTTCAAACCTTTGCGGAACTTTTCCTTACTGACATTCAGAAAATGATGAAAACAAAAAAGTTCATCAGTTACTACATTTTCACTCTTCAAGCAGTGAAAACAGCCGCATGAAGCATGACATTTTAATTTATTACTTCTTTACCGCTAACTTTCTTCGCAACACATTTCGTAGACAGAATCCACACCTGCCGCTGAATGTACCTACAAAATTATATCATTGAGTTGCGCATAGTGATAACGAAACTGCAGGGCAAAATTTGCTACAGATGAAATATGTGTACAAATACGTGAAAAATAGGTGAAATACATGAAAATATATTTGACATGTGCATACGTGAGCAAACCACAGCTAAAAAGGTCATTCTAAACTTCTGGAACGATTTCAGTCAAATTTGGTACACATATTATTTACGATCTGATTAGGAATACTGTGGGGGGGTAAGGACGACCACACACCTACAGGGGTGTGTGTGACAACGTTGAGAGAGGAGGGAGGAAGAGAAGACGGACAGAGAGCGAGGGAGAAGGAGGAGTGGACAGCCGGCCGGTGTGGCCAAGCGGTTAAAGGCGCTTCAGTTTGGAACCGCGCGACCGCTACGGACGCAGGTTCGAATCCTGCCTCGGGCATGGATGTGTGTGATGTCCTCAGGTTAGTTAGGTTTAAGTAGTTCTAAGTTCTAGGGGACCGATGACCTCAGATGTTAAGTCCCATAGTGCTTAGAGCCAGTTGAGGAGTGGACACAGAAAGGAAATAGGAGGAGATAAACAGGGAGAGGGCGTAGGAAATGGACAGAAAGAAAGGAGAGGTGAAGATGGATAAAGAGGGGGGAAGTAGAAGATGGAAAGAGGGGGAAGGAGCAGATGGACATAGGGGAGAAGAAGACGAACAGAGGAAGGTTCGAGGAGGTGATCGACAGAGGGAGAGAGGCCGGAGGAGATGGGAAGAAAGTTTGGTGGAACAGATACATACGCGGGCTATGCCGGATACTCAGCTAGCTATAAAGAAAACTGTTTTCATCCTTTTCAAGTCACATACAGAAGATGCAGACAAGTAGCGCTGGTTGTGGGGAGAGAAGTTACGTAGAGCTTATTTCACGCGTCTACATGCATAATCCTCGCCTTTTAGATAGTATATGTATCGTACATCGATGTTATTTAGCATTTATTTTAAAATATGCTTTGTCAAGTAAACGTGGTACGATTTTAAATTTCGTGTTTATTATTTCGTTTTTATATTTTCCATGGTAGTTTCTGAAGATACAGACCTAAACAAAAAGCTTGTGATTGCATCCGACAGGAAAAAAAATAAATTATGGTCACTTCCTACTGTATAATTATGCATTATTGCTCTGGGTCGAGCATCTCCAGTCCTCTTCATCAATGTGCCACATAAGAGCCCCTTGACTCTTCCGTCTGCCGGGAAAGTCTTGGAGTTCCGACGGGGTGATCAGTGGACCTTTTCTGGGTGTAAATTTTATTCTGCGCAGTTTGCCTGTTCCAACTTCTACATTTCAGATCAACACTTGCAATCTACTTCGTCAATTAATAGCTAAATTTATTGCCATCTCTGTCGTCCTCAACAGTTTTTGCCCTCTACAGTTCTTTCTAGTATCAGGAAAGCTATTCCCCAGATGTCCTTTCATCCGCTCCCTTCTTATTGTTCGTGTTTTCCATATCTTCCTTTTCCCATTCTGTGCACAACCTCCTGATTACATATCTTATCAGTCCACCAAATTTGTATCATTCTTCTGTAGCACCACGTCTCAAATGCCTCGATTCTCTTCTGTACCGGTTTTCCCGCAGTTCGTGGTTCACTATCATATAATTCTGTG
This sequence comes from Schistocerca americana, assembly GCF_021461395.2. Classification (NCBI taxonomy): domain Eukaryota; kingdom Metazoa; phylum Arthropoda; class Insecta; order Orthoptera; family Acrididae; genus Schistocerca; species Schistocerca americana. The sequence goes on along the minus strand of NC_060126.1, from coordinate 397,621,263 downwards.
CTGCAAAAGTACTTTCTCAGAAATTTCTTCCTGAAATTAAGGCCTACGTTTGGTATTAGTAGACTTCTCTTATCCAGGAATGCCCTTTTCTTCAGTGCTGCCGCGCGGGATGAGCCGTGCGGTCTAAGGCGCTGCAGTCATGGACTGTGTGGCTGGTCCCGGCGGAGGTTCGAGTCCTCCCTCGGGCATGGGTGCGTGTGTTTGTGCATAGGATAATTTTGGTTAAGCAGCGTGTAAGCTAAGGGACTGATGACCTTAGCAATTAAGTCCCATATGATTTCACATACATTTGAAGATTTTTTTTGCCAGTGCTAGTATGCTTTTTATGCCCTCCCTGCTCCAGCCGTCATGCGTTATTTTGTTGTCTAGGTAGAAGAATTCCTTAACTTCGTCAACATTGTTATCCTCAATTTCGATGTTAAGTTTCTCGCTGTTCTCTTTTCTGATACTTCTCATAACTTTCGTCTTCTTTCTATTTACTCTCAGTCCATATTCTGTACTCTTTAAACTGTTCATTCCATTCAGCAGCTACTGTAACACTTCATCACTTTCCCTGAGCACAGCAATGTCGTCAGTGAATTTTATCATTGATATCCTTTCACCTTGAATTTTAATCCCACTCTTGAACCTTTCCGTCATTGCTTCTCTGATGTTAGCTATTAGTAACCTCAATTGCTTTTCAATGCAAGGGATGGAAATATCGATATCTCTTATTTGTGAGAGCATTGTGAATCGATATTTTGGGCTGGACATCATTAAAAGAAAGGCGTTTTTCGTTGCGAGGGAATCTTCTCACCAATCTTCTCTCCAATCACCAACTACCTCCTACGAATGCGAAAATATTTTGTTGACACCGACCTACATAGGGAGGAACGAACACCACCATAAAGCCGACCGGGGTGGCCGAGCGGTTCTAGGCTCCACAGTCTGAAACGAAGCGACCGCTACGGTCGTAGGTTCGAATCCTGCCTCGGGCATGGGTGTGTGTGATGTCCTTAGGTTAGTTAGGTTTAAGTAGTTCTAAGTTCTAGGAAACTGATGACGTCAGAAATTAAGTCCCATAGTGCTCAGAGCCATTTTGAACCACGATAAAATAAGGGAAATCAGAGCTCGTACGGAAAGATATTGGTGTTCATTCTTTCCACGCGCTATACGAGATTGGAATAATTGAGAATTGTGAAGGTGGTTCGCTGTACCCTCTGCCAGGCACTTAAATGTGATTTGCAGTGTATCCATGTAGATGTAGATGTAGATATTAAGAGAGGGTGTAAAGCGTACGTCTGAAGTTGAAAGCGTAGCAGCGTACCGCACCTCGACTAGGAGCGGCCTGGAACAGGAGCATTACAGTGCCTGCAGAGGGCGGCACGCAGTGGCAGAAACCCTGCCCCCTGTCTCCCCCCTTCCCCCCACCCCCAAGCCGCCCACGCGCGCCAGCGGTGGCGGCCCGTCACGCCCCCGCCTGAAGAGCGTCCTAACGAACCGCCGCACAACTGCCGCGCCGCTGGATGTGACCAATAAACCGAATAATGGCGGCGTAATTGTCAATTTGGGTGGTAAAAACCCGCGGCGCGGCGCGGAGGAGCGCAGCGCGTGCTACTGTGCTGCTGCCTGCGACCCCGCGCCGCCGCCGCCGCCGCCACCGCTCTGTATGGCAATCAGCCTGCAACAGGATTAGCGCTGCCGCCTGTTAAGTGCGGCCAAATTGCGTTAAGGGCTGCCGCGCGCCACCAACGGGGTCGCCCCGCCCCCCTCTCCGGGGGCGGGACACAGAGCCAGGAAACAGTCGTGGGTGCAGGGGGCAGGGGGCAGGGGAGGGGGAGGAGGAGAGCAGTTGCGAGATGCGCCGTACACTCCCAAGGAACAAAGTCTTCGCCTGCAGCAACTCCTATCACTGCAGTTACTACACGGCCCAGTCACGTTAACGTGGTCAGCACCCACGTTCGACATCAACGTGCAACAGCCACTCATAGACAGCAGGTGGCAGCACCAGCAGTGGGCAGTATCCTTTGTGTCTGAATTCCAAGCTACGAGTCTCCACATAATTACTCCTGTTAAGACATTCAGGCACCACTCCATCGTAGTAGACGAGAAAAGCGAGGAAAAAAATACACTACTGGCCATTAAAATCGCTACACCAAGAAGAAATGCAGATGATAAACGGGTATTCATTGGACAAATATATTATACTAGAACTGACATGTGATTGCATTTTCACGCAATTTGGGTGCATAGATCCTGAGAAATCAATACCCATAACAACCACCTCTGGTCGAAATAACGGCCATGATACGCCTGGGCATTGAACCGAACAGAGCTTGGATGGCGTGTACAGGTACAGTTGCCCGTGCAGCTTCAACACGATACCACAGTTCATAGAGTAGTGACTGGCGTATTCTGACGAGCCAGTTGCTCGGCCACCATGGACGAGACGTTTTCAATTGGTGAGAGATCTGGAGAATGTGCTGGCCAGGGCAGCAGTCGAACATTTTCTGTATCCAGAAAGGCCCGTACAGGACCTGCAACATGTGGTCGTCCATTATCCTGCTGAAATGTAGCGTTTCGCAGGGATTGAATGAAGGGTAGAACCACGGGTCGTAACACATCTGAAATGTAACATCCACTGTTCAAAGTGCCCTCAATGCGAACAAGAGGTGACCGAGACGTGTAACCAATGGCACCCTATACCATCACGCCGGGCGATACGCCAGTATGGCGATGACGAATACACGCTTCCAAAGTGCGTTCACCGCGATGTCGCCAAACTCGGATGCGACCATCATTATGCTGTAAACAGAACTTGGATTCATCCGACAAAATGACGTTTTGCCATTCGTGCACCCAGGTTCGTCGTTGAGTACACCATCGCCGGCTCTCCTGTCTGTGATGCAGCGTCAAGGGTAAGTAAAGCCATGGTCTCCGAGCTGATAGTCCATGCTGCTTTAAACGTCGTCGAACTGTTCGTGCAGTCCCCATCTGCTGACTCAGGGATCGAGACGTGGCTGCACGATCCGTTACAGCCATGCGGATAAGATGCCTTTCATCTCGACTGCTATTGAATCGAGGCCGTTGGGATCCAGCACGGCGCTCCGTATTACCCTCCTGAACCCACCGATTCCATGTTCTGCTAACAATCATTGGATCTCGACCAACGCGAGCAGCAATGTCGCGATACGATAAACCGCAATCGCGATAGGCTGCAATCCGACCTTTATCAAAGTCGGAAACGCGTTTCTCCTCCTTACACGAGACATCACAACAACGTTTCACCAGGTAACGCCGATCAACTGCTGTCTGTGTATGAGAAATCGATTGGAAACTTTCTTCATGTCAGCACGTTGTAGGTGTCGCCGCCGGCGCCAACCGTGTGTGAATACTCTGAAAAGCTAATCATTTGCACGTCACAGCATCTTTTTCCTGTCGGTTAAATTTCGCGTTTGTAGCACATCTTCGTGGTGTAGCAATTTTATTGGCCAGTAGTGTATAAATTAAATAAGTTTTCGCAATAGACTCTGACTTCCAAACTGTTACTAAGACAACGTAAATAAATTTTAGACAGCACCTTTGGTTATTGGTTCCGCTGCTAATAAATGTTTAGTTTGATCTCTATATATGTTACCGGCATTGTGTGAAATTCAGTATTCTATAGAATGCCTAGGTAATGTCTAACATTCTGCGTGGTGTCTGTTTGTTTTATATCGTGTCTCCCTACCACTTTCGCGCAATGACGCTCTGAGCGTGTTTTTTAGGGAATTGACTAGTCTGAACCTGGGACCTGTTAATCATAAGGAGACGCCAGACCACACATGACATGTAGAATTCAGAAGAGTTCAGTGAGACTAGCGCTGATATAACCAAATACTTAATGATTTCAGCGTCAGCTCCACTGCACTCCCTGTAAACGAATCTTAATAATAACTAAATTTAGTGGAAGGGGTTCAAGGCTTTCCTATTTTTAGTTAGCTGGTAAAATAACGTCGAAAAAGCAGTTAAGTTTACCATTGGAAATTTTATTCTACTCACAAAACCTTGTTTATAAATTGCACTATTGATAAAAGGAAATGTTTTAATACAGGATGGTAAAAACCAACTTCATTCAACAAAAATGTGAGCGAATATTCCCTGAATGGGTTTCCAAGTTCTACAATGGATCGAAGGATGACCTATGCCATATCACATCTATAATCTAGGTTTAAATTAAGTTTCACAAAAGAGAAAACTATCAAAATGGTCTACAGTGACCCTCAATTATCTTTAATTACTTATCTAACTTGTCGTAAATTACAGTGGCTGATGTGGCTTCTCAATAACTATATAACAGAAAAATCATCGCGTTTCAGATTTTTACTTCAAGTGGCAAATGTGAACACCATGAGCTTTAATTGACGATCGACACTAGTATTACGCAAAAACGAGGTGTAACAGATGAGACTTCTGCAGTTCTGAGTGAAGCTTTATGCACTGTTATGCTGCATCGCGTGCGTTCATTACCTTGTCGGTGTTCGTCAGGGGGTGGTGGACAGCACAGCTCCGCTCACCTCTCCTAACTTCTCCTTACTACAATTTACCGAAGTTGGTTTTAAAAAAACTATCGGGCTGTGTTTTCATCTGACCAATCAGGGTCTCAATGTTAACTTTAAGCTCCGCCTACAAAAATTCTGTCTATCCAATGAGAAACGTTATACTTTTCGTGGTGGGGCAATGTTTTTTAAAGTTTGCAACGTAACAGAGACGCGAAAAAGTCTCACGCTAAAACTTGCGGGTGGTGTGGTCCTTTTACTGTTATCATAAGATCTATACTGTTCTTCTGGGGGGCTCTAGCTTTTAACATGGGCTGGGGGGTGGTCCTGACGTAACAAAGACGCGAAAAAGTCTCACGCTAAAACTTGCGGCTGGGGTGTGGTCCTAGCGGTTAGCTGGCGACGTGGGAGTCCGTTCTTTATCGTAGGGCCTTCCAGCTTAACACGGTTCTGCTCTCGGCTTCTGTTCTCGTTTCTCCCCTCGGAACTGCGTCTGTCTCACGGTGGGAAGGTATGACATGCATTTAGGCATTCTTGTGTTAGTCTGTGGTATTCCATTTGCTCACTCGTTACTCGTATTACTTTGGTTAATTTAATGTCACGATTTATTCGGAGCTATGTGACATACTACTGGATTTGCTTATCATGTCAGGGTTTTCATGGAAGGTGTTGGATTTGCCTGACACCTTACAAATGTATAGAATGCCTGAAATCATGCGTCAAAGTATGAAAAGATTAATATTTTATACATTGCCGAGTCATTGTATACTTTGCTAGACTGTCTGCTTACGAAGTATATAATGCGCCGACAAAGACAGGGAATTTGCAAACAATGTGGTAAGCAGCTTCAAGGAGAATTGGCCCACCTTGGAGATCGTCCATGGTAAACCGTGTCACTCAGAAAGTTAGGGGAGCGTCGAAAGAGCAAGTCAGGACATTGAAAATATGCTGTGTGCTCGGATGCAAGACGAAAAAAACCTGCTGCCGGAGTGACAGTCTGCGGTTCTTCCAACTTATGAAAAACGGAGGTTTTCATTCTGGGATTAACAGGTCACCATTCGAAGCTGCAGGGTTGCAGAGCTAGATTAGGTCTCTACCTGACGAAGTTTTACAAGACACAGAGACTGCGGAAGAGCTGGAAAAAACACTAGAGATTGTACAAACAACACAACAGCAGAAAGAAAGACGAGATGAGTCAATTCAAGAGGCATAGCTCCCTGCATAAGACATAGATGAGAGTGTAATCCACGATGGAGTCCACCAAAATAGTAATGAAGCCATTGTTATCGAAGAGCCCACAAGATCAGAATGTGCCGTATCTGCACAGAACTTGAAGAGAATTGAAGACTTTCCTGAGCACAAAGTATCTCTCCGATCTACAGCTACTTCTCAACCCACAGAAAGCGGCCAAGGCTTTGTCATCTGCACGTCCAGCACGAAATGCTAAAATATGAGGTGCCTTTGTGTCAAAAAGAAATTTAAGTGCAATTCAAAATGTCACTCTAGCCTTTCCTCCTGCAACAAGTAGGTCATGCTAGTTCTGCTTTGTGTTTTACCGGTAACAACATTTTGTTTGCATTCTTCTTTAAGTCGTGATATGCATGTATAAAATCAAATTAGCAAAATGTTAAGTGTTTTTTTCCTGAAGAAGAAAAGTGAGTACTTATTGTAACAAGGACTTCAGTCTCAGTTCTGCTTTCATTGTTTTCCGGTAAGAATATCCTTAGCTTTGTTTCGTAGTTTTGTTCTTCCAATTTCAAATTCGTATTAATTAGGAAAGGCTTCTCATCTTGTGCTCTTTTAACAGTTTCCGTAAATGGTACAGATCACTCTGTAAAATGCCAAGAAATTTTATAAAACGCCTAGGAGAAGTAGTTAACATTTTCATAAAAAACTTATACTTCATAGTTTGCCTAAAACCAACACCCATTCTATACATAACCTTCGCATTCAACAGAATATCGGGATTTCACATAATGGCGGTAACATATACCAGTTCATTCCTTTAGCAAATCTTTTTAGAAATATACTGAGCAACTCTGGTATTTAATTAATCGTAAAGTTTCAGTGCCAATCTCTTATGCAGTTGATTTAATGTCTTAAGCTATAAGGCGCCAGTCTTTGGAATGACTATCTTTGGTTTAAACTACGCTCAATAAAATTGTTTGGATCTTACCGCAGACTTCAGCGTGCTTACACCACTTGCTAAATATCAGACCTATAACTTTTACTTTCCTTTTTAAATTCTTCGGTTTTTTACAAGTAGTTACTGAAAGTTCGTCGTGGGTAAATGAGAACTCGAGTACTAAAATTTAGTTTTTTATTTCTTTTTAAACGAAAACGCTTGACAATGACTAAAAATCGATTGTGAACGAGTGACTGCAAAAAACTGCTAGTTGAACGATACCAAAAAACTCAAAATAAGTCCTAGGTGCCGCCACCAATTTATATCTCTCAAGTCCAGATCTTCAAAATATCAGCCTCTTCAGATGTTGACCTCTCACGTACTCTCTAGCAAATTCTAAATGTAATGTCACTGATCACTTTTGTTACAGAAATAATGGTAGCAATTGGAATTTGCCTTCGATAGTGTTTAAAAGGGCAATGTGGACTCAATGGTTACGTCAGTAACAAGCCGATAAAATAAGCTATCTATAATAACTCACTTCCAATGCTTGTGATTCTGTGCCTGACCCGTCGATCAAGAAAATCTTCGTGAATAGTGCTCGATAAGCAGTTACTCCGCATATACAATAACGTTACTACCTCGCGGTACGACACTATACTCAAGAAATTACTCTCACAGCTGACACTCAACTACCCTATAGAGTCTCTTCATAAATCTCCCCTCACAGTTTGAAACACCTACACCCACTGGCTTGTGAACTAACACACATCACAGGACACACATGGACCACATCACACAAATTTACTGAAGACAAAATTAGAGTGTCGTCGTATTTTAAAGACTCACGAATTCTACTATCAAATGTTGTCAGAGTGTACTCTTGGCTAAACCCGTGCCAAATTAAAATCACTTGATCCTCCGTCAAATGTCACACAAAATACGAGGAGCACCCTCTGACAAGATTCCCAAATGATTATAGTCATCATGCCCTAGATCAATTACTGCATTCTTCAAACCTCGCATTTCAAACAGAACTCAGTCCAAGAACAACTTCATATACTTTTGAACAAAGTCGCAGCAAATTTCATCACTGACGAGATGATCGATACACCAGGTAAGTATCGATCGCGACACGACTGAACACCCTTTCAGTATCATAACTGAACCATTTATTCAGACAAATACAGGGAGTTACGATTATTTCTTAACAATCAAAATAGAGAATCTCCTGGCCGTCGGTTGCTCTCCTAGCGGCCAGTTCGCCCAAGATGGTCTCCAGAGCGAACAAGCTCGACTGTCGGCCAACGATGCGTGGACGGTCATTGACGTCTTGAAACATCCTCTTAGAAAAATTAATGAATTACTGTGCTGGTAAACCCCTTACGTTATTTGATTTTCAAACAGCTGAGCAGAACTGAACGTACTGAGACATTTCTCTCTTTACTTATTTTGATCGACACTAAACTGACGCAGAATATTTGTAGCACAACGCAAACTGACTTTCAACAATCCCTACAAAAGAATGACCCTGACTAACAACAACCTATACCTTTCATGAATCAATTATCTCACAAAAATCTTCGTTACTCGAACTACTGCAATAAGCGAGCGCCAATACTGCCAGCTAAATAAAAGATTCTAACTACTGAAGGCACTAACTATTGATAGGCATACTTATCAAATGAAAGATTTTGATAGAGAACAATGTATTTACCTTAATAATATTCAAAAGTTATCATGATATACAGTATTACAAATTTACTCTTTCTGATGGACACACGTCCAGATGGTCCGCTATCAAAATTCTGCCATCTCTCTCCCCACATCCACCACTGCTGGCGGCTCACCTCCAACTGCGCAACGCTACGCGCTGTTCACATCCAACTGCCCAACACTACAATAGCAAAATTTCGAGCAATGCAAACCAGCCACAGACTGCACACAGCACAGTCAGTGATTTTCATACAGAGCGCTACGTGGCGTTACCAACATAAAAACCTAAACAGCCTGCTTACAGTCTCTGTACGACCGTTTGTGTTGCTGAACACAGTATGGATTTTTTCTAGAACTTATTCATCAACATAGACTTTAGTTGCAATGAAATGATAAATATCACATCCTTTTTCCTTGGCTTATCTCACTTCTTGACTGCTATTACAATAGACTGAAACGAGAAAATTAAATCGTGACGACACGAAAATTGATACAATAACTTTGATCCGTCACATGTACAGGGCTATTACAAATGATTGAAGCGATTTCATAAATTCACTGTAGCTCCATTCATTGACATATGGTCACGACACACTACAGATACGTAGAAAAACTCATAAAATTTTGTTCGGCTGAAGCCGCACTTCAGGTTTCTGCCGTCAGAGCGCTCTAGAGCGCAGTGAGACAAAATGGCGACAGGAGCCGAGAAAGCGTATGTCGTGCTTGAAATGCACTCACATCAGTCAGTCATAACAGTGCAACGACACTTCAGGACAAAGTTCAACAAAGATCCACCAACTGCTAACTCCATTCGGCGATGGTATGCGCAGTTTAAAGCTTCTGGATGCCTCTGTAAGGGGAAATCAACGGGTCGGTCTGCAGTGAGCGAAGTAACGGTTGAACGCGTGCGGGCAAGATTCACGCGTAGCCCGCGGAAAATTGGCTCATGCCACAACTGGAGACCGACAGCGCCGACTTCATCTTTCAACAGGATGGTGCTCCACCGCACTTCCATCATGATGTTCGGCATTTCTTAAACAGGAGAATGGAAAACCGATGGATCGGTCGTGGTGGTGACCATGATCAGCAATTCATGTCATGGCCTCCACGCTCTCCCGACTTAACCCCATGCGATTTCTTTCTGTGGGGTTATGTGAAAGATTCAGTGTTTAAACCGCCTCTACCAAGAAACGTGCCAGAACTGCGAGATCGCATCAACGATGCTTTCGAACTCATTGATGGGGACATGCTCCGCCGAGTGTGAGAGGAACTTGATTATCGGCTTGATGTCTGCCGAATCACTAAAGGGGCACATATCGAACATTTGTGAATGCCTAAAAAACTTTTTGGGTTTTTGTATGTGTGTGCAAAGCATTTTGAAAATATTTCAAATAATAAAGTTATTATAGAGCTGTGAAATCGCTTCAATCATTTGTAATAACCCTGTATATCAAGCATGTCGATGTCGATGGGACGCGGTAAACAGTGCAGTCGTTGTAATGCGGGAGGGGAGTGATTTATGTGATGTCCAAAAGGGCATGATCATTGGCTTTCGGACGAAATGTAGAAGCATTTCCTGAACTGTTGGCGCGCAGCCGTGGTTAAAAGTGTACTGTGCTTGGCAAAATGGCGCTAGCCGAAACCGGGGGGCAATAGTGGTGCACAAATGGAGTGAACGACGGCTGCAGAGATGTGTGCGGGCGAATAGATGAGCAAATGTTGATCGACCGACTCCCCAGGTGAGCCGAAAGGCTAGCACGGGTGTCTCCTCAACAAGCGTTCAGCGAACGTTGCTGCGTACGGGCCTCGGCAGCAGGCGCCTGAATCATGCACCCATGCTGCCTGCTGTTCACCGGCTACGAAGGATGAAAAACCAGCACGTCCACTCAGTGGCAGCTCTGGATCTACGATATTTCCGAACCGGGACAAAAACTTGATAGAGACGAACCAAAATGATACTTTGGTTCCCTCCAATTATAAAAAACTTCAGAATGATCCGGCTATGCAGATTTTAAAAATGATTAACCGACTGCTGAAAGCGTCTTCATTCTCCTCCTGAGATAAGAAGCTGCTTTGTAAAACAGAAGCGTACCCACCTACACTTTATGGATTACCCGAATTGCATAATCCTGAGGTTCCGTTGTGGCCAACTGTCAGTGCTATAGGCAGTCCCACCCACGAGTTGGCTAGACACCTTTCCTCATTGCTGCAACCTTATGTTGGTAGGACTTCTTCTTCTTCCACTTGCACCTGTGTAACGTCCCCTTAGAAAAATTAATTAATTACTGTGCTGATAAACATCTTATGTCATTTGATTTTCAAACAGCTGAGCAAATCGGAACGTACACAGACATTCACTAAAGTGACACAAAATATTTTTAGAGCAACGCAATCTGACTTTCAGTAATCCCTACAAAAGAATGGCCCTGACTAACAATAACCTATACCTTTCATGAATTCTTACCTCACAAAAATCTTCGTTACTCGAACTACTGCAATACAGCGAGCGCCAATACTGCCAGCTAAATAAAAGATTCTAACTACTGAAGGCACTAACTACTGATAGGCATAGTTAGCAAATGAAAGAATTTGATAGAGAACAAACAATGTATTTACCTTAATAGCGTTCAAAAGTCATATATATACATATATATATCAGTTCGGCCGATGTGGCCGAGCGGCTCTAGGCGCTACAGTCTGGAGCCGCGCGACCGCTACGGTCGCAGGTTCGAATCCTACCTCGGCCATGGATGTGTGTGATGTCCTTAGGTTAATTGGGTTTGAGTAGTTCTAAGTTCTAGGGGACTGATGACCTCAGAAGTTAAGTCCCATAGTGCTCAGAGCCATTTGAACCAATACTGATCGTTATCTGCATAGAGATTCAAATCACCACCCTAGACAAAAAAGAGTTGTAATAAAAAGCTTGTTAGAAAGGGCGTACAATATTTGTGAACCTGTTCATTTAAAAGATGGGATTTAACATCTACTGTCGACTTTCGTTAATAACGGCTATTCTGATAAGGACATACAGCGAGGTGCTCGATGTAGGCAGAGAATCAGGAGCAACAACGAATAACAACCGCCCAACGGCAAAGTTTTTCTTCCGTTCGTTAGAAAGGTCACAGGTCGCATTGGGAAGGTGTTAAGCACGTATGGGGTGTAAACTATTTTCAGACTAACGAGGAAAATAAAAGAATATTTAAGATCGGGAAAAGATGCACGACATCCTTTGGCTACACCAGGGGTATATAGAGGTACTTGTAGTTGTGGCTCTGAGCACTATGGGACTTAACATCTGAGGTCATCAGTCCCCTAGAACTTAGAACTACTTAAACCTAACTAACCTAAGGACATCACACACATCCATGCCCGAGGCAGGATTCGAACCTGCGACCGTAGGGGTCACGCGCTTCCAGACTGAAGCGCCTAGAACCGCTCGGCCACAACGGCCGGCACCTGTAGTTGTGGACAGGTTTCTATCGGTACGACAAAGAGCAGTGTGAACACCCGTCTTGTTGATCATAAGAGGAACTGCCGCCTGGGTCACACGGATAAATCGATCGTAGCAGAGCATGTTTACCAGGAATGTAATAGCGAAATAAAATTCAACGAGACGAGCGTCATTTCTAAAACGTCGCCTTATTATGGGTGCATGTACAGAGATGCTATCGAGACTGATAAACACCGTAATAATTTTAACAGGAAAGAGGAAGGTGTTAGAACTGGATAAAATTTGGATGTCGGTGTTGCACCGGAAACGCGACGATCGATTGCTTTCAATCGATAATGTCGGCATTACCAGAGACAGCTTCACAGCCGAAGCCACGTGATGGGCAGTGGCGGCCTCTGTACTGCCAATATAATCAGCGCTTCCTCGAGTTCTCTTTGCAGTTCGCCGCTTTACCTCGGAGGATGTCTCCCGCAGTAGGAGACGAAACGTCAGGGGAGAGTTTTGTACATCAGCTCGGGAGTTTTAAGTGAAGATTCATTGCTTTAGCTTAAAGAAATTTCAGGTTATATTTATTTTTTACACTTGTATCAGTTACTGAATTTATTTATAATGCATATTCTCTGTTTAAATCGCTACTATAGTCTGCGCCACAATTAGTATAATAATTATGTTAAGTGTAGTGCTGTAGGGAGCTCTCATAAGTCATGAGAGATGTGTAAGGAGGAAAAAAAAAGAAAAAGGTAAGAAAGAGCAAAGAAAAGGTTACAAGAATGAAATGTGAGAAATGGTTATGAAGGACAAATATGAGAAATGGTTAGACAGGGCAAAGATGACACATGGTAGGTAGAGTAAAGGAGCTAAATAATAAGAAATTGTCAGAATGTATCAAACATATGACAGAAAGGAGTGAAGGGGCAAAGTAAGCAGTGATATTAGTTGAAATTTGATGAAATTATGGACAAAAGGATTAAAAAGTGCACAAAGTAAAAGATGAAGTGTAGCTAAATAGCATACTAATTACTTACTGTATTAGGTATAATTATAGACTGACGTTTGGCTGACTTTATACAGTATTCTTTGTTGTGAACCTTGGTTACTTCCTAATCTATGTTCTTCCTAATTATATATTTGTGTTCTCCTTATTACTTGTGTGTGATCACTGTCCTTATGTGTCTCTTGATACCATATTCTCAACACTTTGCGTATTCCACTGATGCCCACAGAAACATATTTATTTCAATAGAGTTAGAATTTTCTGTACGAGGTGCATTCAAGTTCTAAGGCCTCCGATTTTTTTTCTCCGGACTGGAAAGAGATAGAAACATGCGCATTGTTTTAAAATGAGGCCGAGTTCATTGTCAATACGTCCCAGAGATGGCAGCACCGCACGGCAGATGGAATTTTACCGCCAGCGGCGAGAATGAGAACTGTTTTAAATACTTAAAATGGCGACGTTTTCCTTACTTGAACAGCGTGCAATCATTCGTTTTCTGAATTTGCGTGGTGTGAAACCAACTGAAATTCATCGACAGTTGAAGGAGACATGTGGTGATGGAGTTATGGATGTATCGAAAGTGCGTTCGTGGGTGCGACAGTTCAATGAAGGCAGAACATCGTGTGACAACAAACCGAAACAACCTCGATCTCGCACAAGCCGGTCTGACGACATGATCGAGAAAGTGGAGAGAATTGTTTTGGGGGATCGCCGAATGATTGTTGAACAGATCGCCACCAGAGTTGGCATTTCTGTGGGTTCTGTGCACGCAATCCTGCATGACGACCTGAAAATGCGAAAAGTGTCATCCAAGTGGGTGCCACGAATGCTGACGGACGACCACATGGCTGCCCGTGTGGCATGTTGCCAAGCAATGTTGACACGCAACGACAGCGTGAATGGGACTTTCTTTTCGTCGGTTGTGACAATGGATGAGACGTGGATGCCATTTTTCAATCCAGAAACAAAGCGCCAGTCAGCTCAATGGAAGCACACAGATTCTACGCCACCAAAAAAATTTCGGGTAACCGCCAGTGCTGAAAAAATGATAGTGTCCATGTTCTGGGACAGCGAGGGCGTAATCCTTACCCATTGCGTTCCAAAGGGCACTACGGTAACAGGTGCATCCTACGAAAATGTTTTGAAGAACAAATTCCTTCCTGCACTGCAACAAAAACGTCCGGGAAGGGCTGCGCGTGTGCTGTTTCACCAAGACAACGCACCCGCACATCGAGCTAACGTTACGCAACAGTTTCTTCATGATATCAACTTTGAAGTGATTCCTCATGCTCCCTACTCACCTGACCTGGCTCCTAGTGACTTTTGGCTTTTTCCAACAATGAAAGACACTCTCCGTGGCCGCACATATTCACCAGCCGTGCTGCTATTGCCTCAGCGATTTTCCAGTGGTCAAAACAGACTCCTAAAGAAGCCTTCGCCGCTGCCATGGAATCATGGCGTCAGCGTTGTGAAAAATGTGTACGTCTGCAGGGCGATTACGTCGAGAAGTAACGCCAGTTTCATCGATTTCGGGTGAGTAGTTAATTAGAAAAAAAATCAGAGGCCTTAGAACTTGAATGCACCTCGTAGATCATTCTGTACATGTATGACAACTGTTTCTTATCATACTTGTCACTATACACTGTTTCACATGATTTCCTTGTCTAATGTTTCTGTAATTCATTATTGTAAAACCATGATGACATTTTTCCTTGCCTTGTTTAAAGACATAGAAACAAGATCGTGCTACTCCAGTCTTTATACAGGTAACTAACTGTATACTGTAAATGTAACAAATTGTAACTGATTGGCCATTCACCACGTATCACTGAGACTTGCCATGGCCAAAGAAATATGTCTAATGATTATATACTAAAATACTTTCTGTCAGGTGTTGGCATACTTCACCGATACAAGTTGCTCTTCGATACTATGAGATGGCTTTGGAGTTATCAGTGGATCTACAGTCTGCATAAAGCAGATGCTACTACAGTTTACCATTTGTGCATGTTTGGGGTTGTCAGATGAGAACTGTGCTTGGCCTGAGTCTGCTTCCACATGGTGACATTATTGCAACGAGCTAAAGAAAGTTTGGCCATTTTTGAAAAGGACACTCTTCTACCTGCTTTCATAATGCAAATTATTACTGCCATATATGACTGTGCTTATAGACATAATGAAACATGTGAAGAATTTCGTTGCTTACGTCATTTATGTATGCTTGAATTTTGTAGACTTTTTTTCTTACAGTACTTTAATTCATATTCCTGTAAAACTATTTTTCTCTTAGTATTCGCAACATGGTTCGCGTGTTCCTATCCCTAATGTTTAGTGTTGTGACTTGGCAAGACAGCAAAGCCACTATGACCGGTAGCCGAAAGGCAGGCGTTTAAGCTCACGCAGGCTGGCGTGAGGTCTGGAACAGTTAAGGGAATTTATAGTAGTAAAAAACGTAAGTAACTACTGGAATACTTAACTTTAATTAATAATTGGTGAACATCGGTCTGACGGTACATGCATCACAAGATAAATAGCAAATGATAATGGCGCCTTGCTAGGTCGTAGCAAATGACGTAGCTGAAGGCTATGCTAACTATCGTCTCGGCAAATGAGAGCGTAATTTGTCAGAGAACCATCGCTAGCAAAGTCGGCTGTACAACTGGGGCGAGTGCGAGGACGTCTTTCTAGACCTGCCGTGTGGCGGCGCTCGGTCTGCAATCACTGATAGTGGCGACACGCGGGTCCGACGTATACTAGCGGACCGCGGCCGATTTAAAGGCTACCACCTAGCAAGTGTGGTGTCTGGCGGTGACACCACATTTAGAATTTTTTCCTCGCCCATTCCTTCCTGAAATCCCCCCAGGGGCTCGCCACTCTTTGGCGCGTTCGTGCTTGGCAACCACGGGGCACCAGCCTTTGCAGCATTTTTTCCCTTCCGTGCTGCACGTCTATCCTCTTGCCATTCTTTTTCCCCTCTCTTGGGGAACATGTCTGGGGTGTTATTGGGAATGTTTTGCATTCTGTCACTGACGTCAGAACAGTCTCACCTTTGTTTTTCTTTCCCTTTCTTTGTTTCCCTTTCGTTCCTCCGCTTTGGCGCTTGAGGTTCCTCTTTTTCTTCTTCCTCTGCTGAAGGCTGGCACACACGTCTGACGCGTAACAGGTGACTGGGTAACGCGTAATTCCCAGCCCTAGGTCGACAGGTCGCACGTACCCCCTGGTACAGGCCGGGCCCAGGGAGGGGTGATTGCCTGAGCTGTAACCTTCCCAAATTGACGACTGGTCCCTCTGTCAGTTGTTCGGGAGGTGTGGCCTGAGGTGTGAACAATCACCTAAGGCGGGTGCGATCACCTGTGGAGCGGGCCTCCAGTTGGAAGGAGCGCGTCATCGGAGACGTTGGCAATCGTGGAGGATTTCCTCGCAATGAGTCAGCGTCTACAAAACGTAAACGTAATGAGGCTAATGATTCAAAGACCCTTCCCGCTGCACCACGGTTCCTTGTGGTCTCACATCCTGAAGACGGTCAGTCCTTCACCATGGTAAATCCGTTTATTATTCAGAAAGCTGTTGATACAATTGCTCGCCCTGTGAAATCCTGCTCTAGTTTACGGAATGGCAGTTTGCTTTTGGAGACCACTTCTGATTCTCGAGCACAACTACTGCTTGGGGTTGGGTTGTTTGGGGAAGGAGACCAGACAGCGAGGTCATTGGTCTCATCGGGTTAGGGAAGGATGGGGAAGGAAGTCGGCCGTGCCCTTTCAAAGGAACCATCCCGGCATTTGCCTGGAGCGATTTAGGGAAATCACAGAAAACCTAAATCAGGATGGCCGAATGCGACTTCAGTGCCTAACCTCTGCGCCACCTCGCTCGGTCACAACTACTGCTTGCTGCTTCGCTTTTCCAATTTACACCAGGCTGCTTCGGTCTAACCAAAGCCGAAATCCAGTCTTACCTCTCTGATCAGGGTGTCATTGGCGTCCATCGTGTAACGAAAACGGTAGATTCCTCCTTAATGCCCACCTGCACTCTCTTTATCACCTTTGATAGGGTGGTGCTTCAGTCCAAGATAAAAGCTGGCCATAAAATTATCACTGTCCGGCTGTACATTCCGAACCCGATGTGTTGCTACCAGTGTCATCGTTTCAAACACACTAGAACGTCTTGTCGACACCGAGCCGAATGTGTAACCTGTGGTAGGGATGCACACGAGGGCAATTGTCCACCTCCTTCTCCACGCTGTATCAACTGCAATGGCGGCCATGCCGCCTCCTCTTGGGATTGTCCCCTGTATCTCGATGAGTGGACTGTCTAAAATATCCGGGTAAAGGAAAAAGTGCCTTACCCAGTAGCTCGCAAATTGCTGGCTACTAGTAAACCCTGTGTTCTCCCATCTGGCACCTTACAGATCTGTTCTTGTTACCCCTCACTCCATGAAGGACATGGCCACGCAGACAGCTCTGAGGTTGTGAAATCTCCCAGTGTCAAGGTAGCATCGCCATCCACCCGTTCCACTGTGCAACAACCCGTCAAACTCTCGGCTCACGGGACGATGCCACCAGCTACACAACCAGTAGGCAGGAAAGGACAGAAGGAGTACTCCCGTAAAGACTTCCTCCATACCTCCAGCCAAACAGCACCCGAGTCTTCCTCTAACCGGAAAAGAAGTCCACCAAAGGCAAAACGTCTTCGCCAACTCGAAGATCCTATTCGACGGTGTCGCCACGTGGTACCTTAGCTCGTCCGGCCTCTTTCTCGCCGGTGCGCACTGCCAACCGTTTTTCAGCGTCGGATTCTATTGACCGACTGCACAAGCAAGTCGATGCTTCTGTGGACCCCATGGAGCAGGTTCCTCCTGCGCTTGTACCCTGTAGTAGCCTCTTCACACCGGCTGTCACTCGGCGGCCGCTGAGTTGACACCCCAACATCTCTTCCTCCTCATAACTGTCCTCGAATAGAACGTTCGCGGCCTTCGGTTCCACAAAGAGGATTTACGGCTGCTTTTGGCATCACAACCTACACTTGTACTCTGCCTTCAGGAAACGAAATTGCGCCCTTACGACCGCTTTCAGCTTCCGCATTACTTACCAATTCGTTTTGACCTTCCCCCTGAGGTCGGCATTCCATCTCATGGGGGCTTCATGCTGCTCATACGGGATGACCTTCATAGTCAACCCATCTCCCTATCTTCAAGCTGTTGCAGTTCGACTTTATCCCTCTGTACCATTTATGTACCTCCGTCATTCGATGTCACCAGGGCAGACTTCCTTCAGCTTATTGGGCAGCTACCTCCCCCATTTCCCCATTTTTGCTACTTTTGACTTTAATGCGCATTATCCCCTTTGGGTTTCTCCCAGGATCTGTCTGAGAGGTGCCCTCTCGGCTGACCTTCTTAACCAACTTAACCCCTTCTGCGTTAAGACTGGAGCACCCAATTTCGTTTCTGACTCCTCGTACACCTGTTCCTACTTGGACCTATCCTTTTGCACTGCCCAGAGTGCCCATTGTCTTGATTGGTCCGTTCTTTCTGACACCTACTCGAGCGACCATTTCCCGTGTGCTCTCCGTTTCCTGACTCCTACCTCACTTGCGTGCATGCCCAAATGGCAGCTTACTAAGGCTAACGGGCAGCTTTACTCCTCCCTGGTGACCTTCGAAGAACAAGTTTTCCGCACTTGTGATGGTCAGGGCGACTGTCTCACCAACGTTATCCTTATTGCTGCAGTGCGTTCTATTCCTCGCCCTTCCTTCTTACCACGTCGTGTCCCAGTTGTAATGACACATACCGACGCAGGGACACACAATACCTTAAAGCCTGCGCCAAAGATTAAATTGAGAGGGATGTAGAATGTAATCTCTGTAATGTTCATATTGGATTCTCTTTTGTTCGATACAGGGCCAGCGAACAAAGCTCGTCGCCCCACAATAAATACAGAAAGCAATACAAGGACTTAATTTTCACCTCTGATGAGGAAGGAAACATTTGTAAGTAACGTTGTATTCATTGTATATTTTATTGTACAAACATTACTACATGATGTCGTTTTCTCAGTATTAATCAAAAGTTTGTATATTAGGATCTAAGTTTGTAAATATTAGCATAATTATGCCAAAAAACTGACACACTCCCAGTAATACCAAAGAATTCACAGTGCCATGAAAATGAGACAGTAAAAATGAAGTTTGTAAATAAAAGACCCCCAAACCTATCAATTGCGGGTTCGACTACTGTATCCTGTCAACCAAATAAAATTTTCTAGTGACAGTATACAGTAGGGGGGCAGTTGTAATGACACATTCCGACGCAGAGACATACAATACCTTAAAGGCTGCGCCAAAGATTAAATTGAGAGGGATGTAGAATGTAATGTTCATATTGGATTCTCTTTTGTTTCATACTCCAAGGAGGAGTTAAGATACACTTTCCATTGTTACCTTGTAGGGGACGGACGTAATTTTTGGTGTGTGCGGAAAGGCAGCCATATTGTTAGTATCTATGGTTTGTGCGACGAGCAGAGCAAGTCTTATTGTCTTGTGAATAAAAAATATTGAAAACTATCTAAGATTTACGAGAATTATTTAAAGCGACGTAGCATTGTATTCCTTGGTTTCCACCGTCTTCGTGAAGTAAACCGATGCCGACTTAGGAAGATACTCACGGTCAACAAAGAGTAGAACATCGATGGCGACTAATGAATTAATATTGTGCCAGAAGGACTAATTCTACGTCTAAGGTGAGAACTCTGATTAAATCAACAATGACATAGAATTCAAAAATGTAATTAATCGGAACTGTGAATTATATTACAGGCTAAATTTCACGCAGCACTGAATTTGTCCGCATTCAAGCCGGTCAATACAGTCCGTAAAAAAAGCCTTTCAAAAATTTTAAAGTTAAAGCGTCACATCCATATTTTTTTCTCTTTTCAAAAAATCAATAAATTTAATTTTTTTTATTTATTTCGTCACACAGTCCCTTGGTCGACTGAGGCATGCCACGATGCAATTCGCGCACAGAGACATGCTCTCCGCGTTTTTACCCGTCAACCTACGATGGCAGACTGCATTCATTATAAACAGATGCGTGCAAAGTGTCATCGCGTTCTTCGGGATAGCAAACAAGCTAGCTGGATTTCATTCACTAATTCTTTTAACAGTTCTACCCCTTCCTCTGTCGTGTGGGACAGCCTCCGACGTCTCTCTGGGACCATTCCCCCATTTCCGGCCTCACAGTAGCAGACGATGTCATCGTGGACACTATCGCTATCTCCAACACTTTGGGCGACCATTTTGCGGAAGTTTAGAGCTCTTCCCACTATCATCCTGCCTTCGTCCATCGGAAACGAGCGGAGGAGGCTCGGGCGATACCTTTCTCTTCTTCGAATCGTGAGTGCTACAAACGCCGCCTTTACTATGAGGGTGCTCGGTCATGCTCTCAGTTCACCCCTATACTCCGCCCCAGGGTCGGACGCCATCCACAACCAGATGTTGCAGTACCTTTCTCTTGTGGGCAAGGAGAAATCAGAGTTCGTACGGAAAGAGATAGCTGTTCGTTCTTTCCGCGAGCTATACCAGATTGGAATAATACAGAATTGTGAAGGTGGTTCGATGAACACACTGCCAGGCACATAAACATGATTTGCAGAGTGTCCATATAGATGTAGATGTAGAGGTTCGTAACATTTTCGTTGTTTTCAGTAGAAGGTCCTCATTCGAGGCAAAACGCGTGTTGTTCAGTCAGGGCTCGATATGAAGGCGTCGGAGGCGAGCCAGGGCGGGGGTTGGAGGGAGGGGGCTCCAGGGCTCCAGCATAGCACCCCCCCCCCCCAGCAGTAACACTTGTTCCTTTTTAAACTCAAAAAAAAGATGGGAGAGAGAATGATTCTTTCCAAAACACATTTCTGAGTTAACAGTCTCTAAAATTTTCTAACTGCTGCAGGGTTAAGCAAACACCTTCATTTACCCCAGAGAATTTGGAGATGGCACGATTTCTGTGGCTCACTCAGTCCCCCCCCCGACTAAAACCCTGGATTTGATTCTGGAAGGCGTGGTTGGTTGCAGCTCTTCTTCAATATTTTCCTTTGGAGTATAGTTTGCGGTATGGCCACTGCCAAAATATCCTTTGAATGTATTAAGTTTCTCCGAGTATTTCTTCAGTTTCAATATTTGCGATTTGTTCGCCAGGCAAAGATGACGATGCTATGTCCCTTTTTGGTTTTACACCAAACATGGGTTCGTAATGACTTTGGTGTATACCTCCGTGGTATGAAGCATTCTTGGCAAACTGAACAAAGGGCAGATATCTGACCCTCTATTTGTAACGTTATCGTTCATCCACACAGTTAGCACATTCTATGTATCGTGATTATCTCTTTCAACTGAGCCCCGTGTTTGACTGCGACGCGGCTTTCCATGAACTATCTTCTTTGAGATGTGACTTGATTACAGAATTCCCGATCATTATCTCATTGCAATATAGCCGGGGCACTAAAAGCTAAAAATATTTGAAGAACTTGATGCAATACTTCTTCAGAGGCCGTAGCTGGACAAACTTCGTTACATGATCTTGATATATCATTATGAATTAGTCATTTCTGTTCACTGTGTGACTGTATATCGGGTCGATCTGACATCTTGAGTTTACCTCACAATTGACCATTCGTTTGACAACAACGCTTTTTTAGATTCACTTTGTTTCCTTAAATATTGTTTACAAAAATGTCTGTCCATATTTAATTATTTACTGTTAATTAAACGTTAAGAAACCTCTGCGTTTGGTTCTGGGCTCATCAACACGCCCGTGCTTAATGTTTATGCTCAGGCATATTTGCTCTTTCAAGCGGTTTAGGAGTTAAATGCTGGATCAGTATATTGTTAGTTAGCTACGTGGGTAATCATCAGAACTTATACCAAGTTCAGTAAATCTAACAATCTCGATACAGTAAACGAACATGAATGAAAGTTACAAACATAGAATTGTGACTCAGATGAAATAAATCTGCGTCGTCCATAATCTGCGTAACCTCAACCGTTCAAGCACAGATAAATCTCGAGATCATTTTTAATTCTTTTACTCCATCGGTGAGAATTACTATACCTAGCATCCAGTGAAATTCATACCGGTAATATTTCACCTTACCTAGGCACAAAGTAACATCGCTGAACCTCAGAACTGCCGTCGGGTAAAAAAAAGAAAAAATGACTAAGACGAACTGGAAACGTGTTTCACGGCTTGTGAAGCAAAATCGCTCCCAAACCCGACAAAAATTGCTGCAGGCTGTGACTGGAAGTCCATCCCAACCTGTTCCCGAGACGAAAAAAAAAAAAAAAATGTGGGTGTGACATTGTTGGCCAGGAGGCCCCATCCTGGGAAGTTCGTCCGCCGAGTGCAAGTCTTACTTCAGTCGAAGCCTCATTGGGCGACTTGCGTGCCGGTGATGAGGATGAAATGATGAGAAGGACAACACAGCACGCAGTGCACGAGCGGAGAAAATCTGCAACCCTGTCGGGAATCTAAACCTGGCGCGCTGCATGGGAGGCAAGCACGTTACCACTTATCTAAGCAGGCGGCCCGCCAGACTAAATTGCGACGGGAACTGCATGCGATGAACTTTGGGGTCGGTCACTTCTCGAGAGGCCACTATAAGGCCGCGACGTCCCTGGGATCTATGAACCCCTTCTGTAGATCATACATATTTTTGAGCTTTTAATTTATAATTATTGTAATATCTGGATGTTACTTTTCTCTTGTTGACTATAAGGTTGCGTCGACAGTGGCGCCGACAACGGTTTTCAGACGCCGCCGCCAGCGATCGCCCTATAACATCGGCCGACAGCTACCTCACAGTGCCCCCCATCTCCTTCGTCAGTATTTGGGTTGGGGGTGGAGGGGGATGGGGGGCACAAAGTTTACGTTAGGTCAGGTTAGGTTGTAATCTATTCTGTGTGTGAAGTAGGTTAGATTCTAACCTCATAGGATGGGATGGATACTACGATGCCTCTATGCTTGGAATCAGGTGTGGCATTGAGGCTTTTGGTATTAAAAAGACGCCGATTGCATGCGAATGGTCTATATCTGTCTTGAAAAGAACGTGGCGAGTACTGTACTGTACACTGACTTGAATAACCAAACATGTTTTACGAACTTATGAATGAAGAGAGTAACGTTATATTATACACTACTGGCCATTAAAATTGCTACACCACGAAGATGGCGTGCTACAGATGCGAAATTTAACCGACAGGAAGAAGATGCTGTCATATGCAAATGATTAGCTTTTCAGAGCATTCACACAAGGTTGGCGCCAGTGGCGACACATACAACGTGCGGACATGAGGAAAGTTTCCAAACGATTTCTCACACACAAACAGCAATTGACCGGCGTTGCCTGGTGAAACGTTGTTTGACGCCTCGTGTAAGGAGAATAAATGAGTACCATCACGTTTCCGACTTCGATAAAGGTCGGATTGTAGCCTATCGCGATTGCGGTTTATCGTATCGCGACATTGCTGCTCGCGTTGGTCGAGATCCAATGACTGTCAGCAGAATATGGAATCGGTGGGTTCAGGAGGGTAATACGGAACGCCGTGCTGGATCCCAACGGCCTCGTATCACTAGCAGTCGAGAAGACAGGCATCTTATCCGCATGGCTGTAACGGATCGTGCAGCCACGTCTCGACCCCTGAGTCAACAGATGGCGACGTTTGCAAGACAACAACCATCTGTACGGACAGTTCGACGACGTTTGCAGCAGCATGGACTATCAGCTCGGAGACCATGGCTGCGGTTACCATTGACGCTGCATCACAGACAGGAGCGCCTGCGATGGTGTACTCAACAACGAACCTGGGTGCACGAATGGCAAAACGCCATTTTTTCGGATGATTCCTGGTTCTGTTTACAGCATCATGATGGTCGCATCCGTGTTTGACGACATCGCGGTGAACGCACATTGGAAGCGTGTATTCGTCATCGCCATACTGGCGTATCACGCGGTGTGATGGTATGGGCTGCCATTGGTTACACGTCTCGGTCATCTGTTGTTCGCATTGACGGCACGTTGAACAGTCCTTCATTCGATCCCTGAGAAACTCTACATTTTAGTAGGATAATGCACGACCGCATGTTGCAGCTCCTGTAAGGGCCTTTCTGGATACAGAAAATGTTCGACTGCTGCCCTGGCCGGCACATTCTCCAGATCTCTCACCAACTGAAAACGTCTGGTCAATGGTGGCCGAGCAACTGGCACTTCACAATACGCCAGTCACTACTCCTGATGAACTGTGGTATCGTGTTGACGCTGCATGGGCAGCTGTACCTGTAAACGCCATCCAAGCTCTGTTTGACTCAATGCCCAGGCGTATCAAGGCCGTTATTACGGCCAGAGGTGGTTGTTCTGGGTACTGATTTCTCAGGATCTATGCACCCAAATTGCGTGAAAATGTAATCACATGTCAGTTCTAGTATATTATATTTGTCAATGAATATCCGTTTATCATCTGCATTTCTTCTTGGTGAACAATTTTAATGGCCAGTAGTGTACATACACAAGGCGTTCCATTTATCTTGACGACCCTAAATAACTGTTTGTCCAGATGCAAATTACAAAATGTTTCAAACAAATGTCCTTTAGCCGCCAGGGGGACACCAATCAGCATGACTATCTTCGTTGTAGCTTTGTTTTTACTTAGATGCGAACAGCGGTATGACTTTTTTAAATGGTACCCCGTATTTTTTATTCGGTAATACATTTCCTCTCCTAAAGACCTATTTAAAAATGTATCGCAGTGTACCATTCACTGAAACACAAGGTTATTAATTACATAACACAACATTGACGTTGACGCTGCAAGCGCTCATAACGAAAGGTGAGGGAAGGGCTCTCAGAGATTTAAATGCAGACGAAGGGATAGTGGTTCTTCCTTGTTACAAAGGCAATGCTACTGTTGTTATGAATAAAGAGGATTATAGCAGTAAGAGTTTGGATCTTTTAAGGTCAGGACAATATAATAAACTTAAGGAAGACCCTATAGCTAGCATATTGAAGAAAACAAATACGCTGATAAAGTCATTTTACTTCAGTTCAAAAGGAGGACAAGAAAGTTTTGTTGAAGAATGAAGCTATGTGTCCTAGACTTTATGGCCTACCTAAAGTTCATAAGATTAACCTTCCTCTGAGGCCCATTGTCAGTGCTATTAATTCCCCAACGTGCCATATAGCAAGATATCTAGCAACTTGTTTACGACCACATATTGGCAAAACTGATTCTTATGTAAAAGACTCACGTTATTTCATTGAGAAACTTGAGGGACTAACTTTGGCTCCTGAGGATATTCTTGTCAGTTTTGACACAGCGTCTTCATTTACTATGATTCCGCTTAACGAAGTTATAGTTTACATAGCGGATGTTTTTCCAGCAGATTTGACTGCTCTCTTCAGACACTGTCTCACCTCTAGTCCGTTCCAGTGGGAGGATGAGTTTTATGAACAGGTTGATGGTGTGGCCATGGGTAACCCATTGAGTCCTACGATCGCTAATTTTTACATGGAAAAATTCTAACACTTAGCTCTGGAAAAAGTGAATAAGAAACCATGTCGATGGTATCGACACGTGAATGATACATTTGTGGTTTGGTCACATGGCAAAAACGCTCTAGAGGAACTCTTCTGTTATTTAAATAGTTGTTACTGTTCTGGTCTTCAGTCCTGAGACTGGTTTGATGCAGCTCTCCATGCTACTCTATCCAAAAATCCAGTTTATCATGGAAATGGAGAAAGACAATGCAATATCCTTCTTGGATGTCTTCGTTATGGGACAGACTGATGGCAGCCTGAAACATAAAGTCTTTCGGAAGGTTACACATACCGACAGACACTTGCATAAGGATTCCAATCATCATCCACAACAGAAAAGAGGTGTAATTAAAAGTCTAGTGGACAGAGCTAAAAGGATTTGTACGCCGGAACATCTGGACGCCGAGTTAAAACATCTAAAGCAGGCTTTTGAAAAGAATGAGTACTCTCGTAAGGAAATAAATAGAGCTTTGCGACCGAATAACAGGAGGCCTAAGGACAACAATGGGACACAGCGATGGAAGAACACGGTTTCTCTACTCTTCACCAAAAAAGTAACGCATCAAATCGGCAAGATTTTAAGGAAACATGACGTTCGACCGATTTTCAGACCAACTAAGAAAATAGGCCAAGCACTTCGTTCCGCTAAGGACAAACGTCCCCTTCTGTGTGCAAGTGATGTATACAAGATTCCGTGTACGTGTGGTAAGGCCTACGTTGGAACTATAAAGAGAAGTGTGTATACACGGTTGAAGGAACATAAAAGTCTTTGCCGAAAAGGGAAAACAGAAAAATCAGCCGTGGTGGAACATGCTCTTCAATCAGGTGATAACGTAGTGAAATTTTCAGAAACTGAAGTTTAATGTACTATGACGAACTATTATCCACGGCTATACAGGGTGGTCCATTGATCGTGATCGGGCCAAACATCTCACGAAATAAGCGTCAACCCACAAAGAACGAAACTTGTCTAGCTTGAAGGGGGAAATCAGATGGCGCTATGGTTGGCCCGCTAGATGGCGCTGCCATAGGTCAAACGGATATCAACTACGTTTTTTTTAAATAGGAGCCCCATTTTTTATTACACATTCGTGTAGTACGTAAAGAAATATATTTGTTTTAGTTGAACCACTTTTTTCGCTTTGTGATAGATGGCGCTGTAATAGTCACAAACATATGGCTCACAATTTTAGACGAACAGTTGGTAACAGGTAGGTTTTTTAAATTAAAACACAGAACGTAGGTACGTTTGAACATTTTATTTCGATTGTTCCAGTGTGATACATGTACCTTTGTGAACTTATCATTTCTGAAAACGCATGCTGTTACAGCGTGATTACCTGTAAATACCACATTAATGCAATAAATGCTCAAAATGATGTCCGTCATCCTCAGTGCATTTGGCAATACGTCTAACGACATTCCTCTCAACAGCGAGTAGTTTGCCTTCTGTAATGTTCGCACATGCATTGACAATGCGCTGACGCATGTGGTCAGGCGTTGTCGGTGGATTACGATGGCAAATATCCTTCAACTTTTCCCACAGAAAGAAATCTGGGAACGTCAGATCCGGTGAACGTGCGGGCCATGGTATGGTGCTTCGACGATCAATCAACCTGTCATGAAATATGCTATTCAATACCGCTTCATCCGCACGCGACCTATGTGCCGGACATCCATCATGTTGGAAGTGCATCGCCATTCTGTAATGTAGTGAAACACCTTGTAGTAATATCGGTAGAACATTACGTAGGAAATCAGCATACATTGCACCAGTTAGACTGCCATCGATAAAATGGGGGCCAATTATCTTTTCTCCCATAATGCTCCACCATACATTAACCCGCCAAGGTTGCTGATGTTACACCTGTCGCAGCCATCGTGGATTTTCCGTTGCCCAATAGTGCATATTATGCCGGTTTACGTTACCGCTGTTGGCGAATGACGCTTCGTCGCAAATAGAACGCGTGCAAGAAATCTATCATCGTCCCGTAATTTCTCTTGCGCCCAGTGGCAGAACAGTACACGACGTTCAAAGTCGTCGTCATGCAATTCCTGGTGCATGGAAATATGGTACGGGTGCAATCGATTTTGATGTAGTATTCTCAACACCGACGTTTTTGAGATTCCCGATACTCGCGCAATTTGTCTGCTACTGATGTGCGGATTAGCCGCGACAGCAGCTAAAACACCTACTTGGGCATCATCATTTGTTGCAGGTCGTGGTTGACGTTTCACATGTGACTGAACACTTCCTGTTTCCTTAAATAACGTAACTATCCGGTGAAGGGTCCGGACACTTATATGATGTCGTCCAGGATACCGAGCAGCAAACATAGCACACGGCATTTTGATCCAATATCCATACATCAACACGATGTCAACCTTTTCCGCAATTGGTAAACGGTCCATTTTAACACGGATAATGTATCACGAAACAAATACCATCCGCACTGGCGGAATGTTACGTGATACCATGTACTTGTACGTTTGTGACTATTACAGTGCCATCTATCACAAAGCGAAAAAAGTGGTCCAACTAAAACATTCATATTTCTTTACGTACTACACGAATATGTAATAAAAACTGGGGGTTCCTATTTAAAAAAACGCAGTTGATATCCGTTTGACCTATGGCAGCGCTATCTAGCGGGCCAACCATAGCGCCATCTGGTTTCCCCCTTCAAGCTAGACAAGTTTCTTTCTTTGTAGTTTGACGCTTATTTCGTGAGATATTTGGCCCGGTCACGATCACTGGACTACCCTGTATAGAGAAGCCGTCGAAATATACAAACATGGGGATAATTTTATCAGAAAAGAAGAAGCTATGAAACTGAACGATATATGGACAGTGGCGCTACAGAATCGACGAGAAGTTTTTATCCTTGACGTACTATGATCGATAGTTATATTCTATCTTTGACAAGGTTTATGTCTGCTATCACGTGAAGTCCAGACCACGCCCACTTTCCACGGTATTTAGGCCCCCCTTCGGCGTTCGACTCGTCAGTCGGCAAGACTCAAGACAACCAGGAGTATCTCCGAAGATGTCGAACCCAGCCTTGGACGAAACGTTAGGGATAGAAGAGTTCCATGGACCACGGCCATACAACCCGGAACAATTCTTAGCAGCTGAAACATCCGGCCGTGAAAGCCTTCATTGTATAATTGTGTAAGTTTTCCTTGAAACCTACTTCCAGACCGAAATAGCACAGCTACATCTCCTGCTGCAGCAAGCGATGCTATTGGACCAGACGCATCAGATACGCTAGAATTATTTTAAGACAAAAACATATGTAAACAAGGAAGACAGGTTTTTGCCTTCTTGTTTAAAAATTTTTAAATTTAACGTTAATTTATCATGATGTACTTTTCAAATAAAAACTGAAGAACACTTCTATGTATACTTTACAGTTACAAGTAAAACTGTAAAAACCACTGCAGATAACAAATGATTAGCCACTCACAGATTTCCAGTGTAGGCTGTAATTATTGTAGATCAGCGAAACTGGGTAGACATGGTAATGCGCCAATGCGCAACTGATTTACGCTGGAAAGAATTAGTTCCAATTTTGGTCACCATGTGCAAATCTGGCGCTGTACACAGGTCACGAAAAGCTTTTCCTCTGGAGACATTACTTTACTTAGACAGTGCCCTTTTTCGTCAGTTTATCTCGGGAGATCTTCACTACCTTGTCAAATGAACAGAATGACATTCTCAGGATAATGGAAAACTTTAGCTAAACCAAACTCCTCCCGAACAGGTCAAGAAGGCGCAACAGTACCGACCGGCCGCCGTGTCATCCTCAGCCCACAGGCGTCACTGGATGTGGATATGGAGGGGCACACCGCTGCCCCGGCCGTATGTCAGTTTGCGAGACCGAAGCCGCTACTTCTCGATCAAGTAGCTCCTCACGTCGCCTCACAAGGGCTGTGTGCAACCCGCTTGCCAACAGCACTCGACAGACCGGGTGGTCACCCATCCATGTGCTAGCCCAGCCCGAGAGCGCTTAACTTCGGTCATCTAACGGGAACCGGTGCTACTACTGCGGGAAGGCCGTTCGCCACTGGAAAATTTACCATGTAATTTCTTAGGTCGTTATAAAGCGTGTCAAAGAACCAGTTAATGTCACGATCAGCAACGAAGGGACATGCCAAGAACTTCTTTTTCTGCATTCCCTTTTCATATCGGACTTGCACACAATGCTTGCAGCTCTTCAACTGAGCAGAGATGCACAGGCATTCCTCTGGCGTCTCGTACTGTCAGACCCGAGCGCTGCCAGTAGACCTACCGTGGCGCCCCAGTGCGGTAGGGCCCCATGGCTGTCCCGCCGTGTGAAAGCGCCACCCCTCGCTCGCACCGGAGGGCTGCAGGCAGGTGCCGCCCCCTCGAGAGAACTCTGCGGGGCGCTATCACAAAAAGAGCCGAGCCCCTGACTGGCAGCATATTGCACGTCGCAATACCAGCGGGGAGCCTCGTATCACTAGCCTTTTTGACGGCTCGACGAGGGCACACAAACACCTCCCCTCCACACTGCACCAGTTCCA
The DNA here is from genome assembly GCF_021461395.2 of Schistocerca americana. Lineage (NCBI taxonomy): Eukaryota > Metazoa > Arthropoda > Insecta > Orthoptera > Acrididae > Schistocerca > Schistocerca americana. The sequence continues at coordinate 397,591,340 of NC_060126.1, read as the reverse complement.
CAACAGGGATTCCGGGCTCGAAACCTATTAACCAGCCGGTTTCCGCACCGGATTAGCACATCCAGTGTCTGACTAAAGAGCGCTGTGTAAAGGTAGCGAAGTGAAATTACCGGGTAGTTGTAATTAAAGCGCAGCTACTCACAGATGTCCAGTGTGGGCTGTAATTATTGTAGAGCAGCGAAATTAGGTAGACTTGGTAATGCGTCAATGCGCAACTCATTTACGCTGGAAAGAAGTAGTTCCAATTTCGGTCACCAGGTGCAAATCTTGCGCTGTATATCTACATATCTGCATGGATACTCCACAAATCACATTCAATTGCCTGGCAGAGGGTTCATCGAACCACCTTCACAATTCTCTATTATTCCAATCTCGTACAGCACGCGGAAAGAATGAACACTTATATCTTTCCGTACGAGCTCTGATTTCCCTTATTTTATCGTGGTGATCGTTCCGCGCCGGCCGGTGTGGCCGAGCAGTTCTAGGCGCTTCAGTCTGGAACCCCGCGACCGTTGCGGTCGCAGGTTCGAATCCTGCCTCGGGCATGGATGTGTGTGATGTCCTTAGGTTAGTTAGATTTAAGTAGTTCTAAGTTCTAGGAGACTGTTACCTCAGATGTTAAGTCCCACAGAGCTCAGAGCCATTTGAACCATTTTATTATTATTATTATTATTATTTTCGATTATTCCCATTTAAGAGAGCGTTTGAACTTGAATTCCTTTATGATGATTGTTTGTGTTTTTTCTGAGCCCAAATTTTCTTCATGTGTTCACTGTGTTGTTTCTTTCGCTCCGCTGTCCATTTGCATCCTGGTCTCTTCTGTGTTGTGGTGTCAAATTTATGTTTTTTGATGATGTTCCTGAATTCAGTTCTGTTTTCTGCATCGTTTACTGTTATTTGTGCTTGTCTGAGGTCCTCTTCAACTTCTTTTATCCATTTTGTTTTTCCCCTGCCTGAGTTGATGACTTTAAGAATTCGCTTTGAAATTCTGTTTTCATTCATCCTGTGGATATGTCCGTAGAACTGCATTCTTCTTTTCCTTACTGTATCTGTAATCTTGTCTGTGTATTTATATAATTCTGATGTTGGTCTCTTCTTCCAGATTCCTTGCTCTTGTATCGGGCCAAAAATTTTCCTGAGAATTTTCCTTTCTTGTTTCTCTATTTCTTTGATTTTAGTTTGCCCACCTATTTGTGTTGTTTCAGATGCATACAGTGCCTCCGGAAGTACGACAGTGTTGTAGTGCCTCAATTTTGCGTTAGTGGATATGGACTTTTTGTTATAGTAGTTCCACGTGAGTTTATATGCTTTCTGTAATTTTTTTATTCTTTCCTCATTGGCCTTTAGGTTGATCCCTGATGGCTGAATGATTTCTCCCAGGTATTTAAAATGTGGTACTTGTATGATTTTCCCATGGGTTGTCACAATAGGCAATTTGTCTTGTGGCACTCTTTCTATGTACTGGGTTTTCTCATATGAGATTTGCAGGCCAGTTCTTTGTGCAATTTCGTGTAACTTCTCTATGGCGTTAGTGGCTTCTTTTCTATTATTTGTGAGGATTGCAAGGTCATCTGCAAAAGCTAAACACTTCACATTGAATCTATTATCTTTTCTAATGCCAATTTGGATTCCTTTGACTTCTTTTTCCCATGTCCTGATGATTTTTTCAAGAATGATATTAAAGAGTAATGGTGAAAGTCCGTCACCCTGTCGCACTCCAGTTTGGATTACAAATGGTTCCGAGATATCCCCCATAAATTTAACCTTGGAGACTGTGTCAGTTAATGTTTCCTGAATTATTGCTCTTGTCTTTCTGTCAATGCTGAATTCTTCCAGCGTCTTGCAGAGCACTACTCTGTCTATTGAGTCGTAGGCCTTTTTAAAATCTACAAAAGTAACCACTGTGTTTCGGGTGTTTCTCATCTGGAGAATCATTTTCAGATTCCAGATCTGCTCTATGCATGATCGTCCCTTGCGAAAACCAGCCTGGTATTCTCCTATTTGTGGGTCAGCTTGTCCTTCTAATCTATTCATGAGAACTTTTGATAGGATTTTATATGTGACCGGTACGAGTGAGATACCCCTGTAATTATTTGGTTCAGTTTTGTCCCCTTTTTTGTGGAGTGGATGGATGAGTGCGCATTTCCATTCAGAAGGGATCTGTTCTGTTTCCCAAATGTTTAATATGCTTTTGTGAATTTTTCCTGTTAATCTTTCATCATTTAGTTTCCATAGTTCTGCAATAATTCCATCTTCTCCTGGGGCTCTATTGTTTTTCAGTGTCTTGATAATTTCTACAATTTCGTTGATGGTTGGCAGTTTAGCGTCAGGATTTGGTGTAGACGTCTCGTAGTGAATGTCCTCTGTAGGTCTTTCACAGTTGAGAAGTTTGTTGAAATAGTCTGCGAGGATTTGGCAGTTATTCTTCGTGTTAGTTTCTAGTGAACCATCCAGTTTCTTGAAGCAAAGATTGGGTGGCTGGTATCCTGCAATATGTTCTTTAAACGTCTTATAAAAATTCCTGGTGTTGTTCTTCTTAAAGTCTTGTTCTATCTCATCTAGTCGCCGTGTGTCATAATTTCTTTTTTCCCTCCGAATAGTTTTCGATGTTTGTTTTCGGATTACTAGAAATTGTTGCCATTTTTCTGATGTTTTGTGACTATTGAAGTTTTTCCAGGCATTGGTCCTTTCTTCTATTGCTTGGTCACATATTATATTCCACCACCTGTGTTTTCTCCTTCTCGGGGGTTGACCCAATTTCATTGTGGATTTGAGGACGTCCACAAGTTCTGTCCAGTTTGTGGTGTTTGTCTGACTAATTTCCTGTAAGATGTTTTCCTTGTTGAGTTTTATGTATTCGGGGTCTGGTCTCAGCACTTTGTTTAGTTTTGGTTTTTTTCTATTGGGTTGTAATCTGGTCTTTATCTGTAGAAGATGGTGGTCTGAGTCAAAAAATCCTCTTCTCGTTTTCACATTCAGAATTTCTGCTGTGTTACTCTTGGAGATGGCCACATGGTCTATCTGGAATTCACCCAACATTGTGTTGGGCGACTTCCAAGTATACAGTTTCTTGTTGGGTTTTTTGAATTGTGTTGACATAATTACGAGGCCGAAATTTTCGCAAAAGCTTATCAATCTTTCCCCATTCTTGTTAGTTCTCTTGTGAGCTGTATGGATTCCGGTGATTTTCCTGTATTTTTTCTCTTTACCTAATTGTGCGTTAAAGTCGCCTAACAAGATTATTACATGGTGTTTGGCAATTTTGTTTGTCGTCTCTTCAAGGTCATTCCAGAAGTCATCCACTTTCTGGCAGTTCTTCTTGTTATAGTTATTTGTGGGTGCGTGTGCGTTGATCAAGGTATATGCTTTGTTGGCCGATTTGACGGAGAGCGTTGATATACGTTCTGAGGCAGACTGGAAGTCAATGACAGAGTCACTGATAGATTTGTGGACTGCAAATGCTGTGCCAAACTGTTTGAGTCCTTTCTCATTAGTTTTAACTGCTGGTTTTCCTTTGTAGATCCTGTAGTTGTCTGTATCAAAATGGGTTTCGTCCGTAAATCGTGTTTCCTGGATTGCAAGGATTTTGATCTGGAATTTTTGCAGCACGTCTGTAAGTTGTTTGATCTTGCCCAGTTTGAAAAGAGTATTAGTATTAAGTGTACCGATGAAGTGTCTTTGTTTTGTGTGTAATAATTTGGACGTCGTCTGGTTCTCAACCTTAGGCGTAACATGATGCTCCTGGTCCCCCGGAATCCGATGACCAGGTAAAGCCAGCCTTGCGACTGGTGCCCGGGGTAGTGGATTCATTCCTTGTGTTATCATCATGTTTGGTTTTCAAGTTGAAAACTAACTTGGTGGTGGTCCTTCCGAGGAAAGATCACGAGGAATACGACTTGATTGTTGAGATCAAGAAGGTTGCTGCAGCCGCACCATCTAGGCGAACAGACGCTGACCCCTTACCGCTGGATACCAGGCAGACGTTAGTGGATTTTTTTATTATTATTATAAATTTTTTTTTTTTTTGATCGTTCCTCCCTATGTAGGTCGGTGTCAACAAAATATTTTCGCATTCGGAGGAGAAAGTTGGTGATTGGAATTTCGTGAGAAGATTCCGTCGCAACGAAAAACGCCTTTCTTTTAATGATTTCCAGCCCAAATCCTGTTTCATTTCTGTGACACTCTCTCTCATATTTTGCGATAATTGGAAACGGGCTGCCCTTCTTTGAACTTTTTCCATGTACACCGTCAGTCCTATATGCTAAGGATCCCACACTGCGCAACACTGTTCTAAAAGAGGACGGAGACGATTAGTGTAGGCAGTCTCCTTAGTAGGTCTGTTATATTTTCTAAGTGTCCTGCCAATAAAACGCAGTCTTTGGTTAGCCTTCCCCACAACATTTTCTGCGTGTTCCTTCCAATTTAAGTTGTTCGTAATTGTAATGCCTAGGTATTTACTTGAATTTATGGCTTTTAAAATAGACTGATTTGTTGTGTAACCGAAGTTTTACAAGTTCCTTTTAGCACTCATGTGCATGACCTCACACTTTTAGTTATTTAGGGTCAACTGCCACTTTTCGCGCCAATCAGATATATTTTCTAAATCGTTTTGCAGTTTGTTTTCATCTTCTGATGACTTTGTAGACGATAAACGACAGCGTCGTCTGCAAACAACCTAAGAAGGCTGCTCAGATTGCCTCCAAAATCGTTTATATAAATAAGGAACAGCAAAGGGCCTATAACACTACCTTGGGGAACGCCACAAATCGCTTCTGTTGTACTCGGTGACTTTCCGTGAATTACTGCGCAGTGTGACTTCTCTGACAGGAAATCACAAATCCAGTCACATAACTGAGACGATATTCCATAAGCACGCAATTTCACTACGAGCCGCTTGTGTGGTACCGTGTCAAAAGCCTTCCGCAAATCCAGAAATACGGAATCGATCTGAAATCCCTTTTCAATAGCACTCAACACTTCATGTAAATGAGGAGCTAGTTGTGTTTCACAGGAACGATGGTTTCTAAATCGCCGGCCGGGGTGGCCGAGCGGTTCTAGGCGCTACAGTCTGGAACCGCGCGACCGCTACGGTCGCAGGTTCGAATCCTGCCTCGGGCATGGATGTGTGTGACGTCCTTAGGTTAGTTAGGTTTAAGTAGTTCTAAGTTCTAGGGGACTGATGACCTCAGCAGTTAAGCCCCATAGTGCTCAGAGCCATTTGAACCATTTTTGTTTCTAAATCCATGTTGACTGTGTATCAATAGACCGTTTTCTTCGAGGTAATTCATAATGTTCGAACACAATATGTGTTCTAAAATCCTGCTGCATGTCGACGTTAACGATATGGGCCTGCAATTTAGTGGATTACTCCAACTACCTTGCTTGAACATTGGTGTGACTTGTGCAACTTTCCAGTCTTCGGGTACGGATCTTTCGTCGAGCGAACGGTTGTATATGATTGTTATGCATCAGCATACTCCGAAAGGAACCTAATTGGTATACAGTCTGGACCAGAAGACCTGTATGACGGTAACACATCCGTCCTGTCATTTGACAAGCCTTAACGTGAGTGAATAGTATAGCTATTGAGAACAGAGACCGTATGCTGATAGTGAAACTGTTTTATGTGAGTGGCAATTACAGTGTTGCACTGAGAGAATATCGCCGACTGAAAGGCCTCAGGAAAAACGCGATGTTATTAAATGCGCTAAAGAAGATGACAATGGAATTTGAAAACACAGGTGAGCTTGTTGTGGCACCTGGAACAGCATGGCATCCTATCCAGGCGGAGGCTATTGAAGAAACAGTTATTGCTGTAACTGAGCATGCAGCACGTGTCGTACGCAGTGCTAGGGTTCGTGCAGTGTGGCGAGAATTATTCATCCCATGCTCAACAGCACAGAAACTTCTGGGGTCTACATGTTTCACACTGGTGCCCGTACAAGGTCCAGATGGTGCAGCAATGGAAACCTCATGATCCACAGCAACGTTCTGAATTGCTATTCGGTTTCTGGCACGGATCGTAGTTCATGACATGTCGCCAGGCAATATTCTAACGAAGGACGTGACACATTTTATACTACAGGTTGCAGTGACTACGCAGAACTGCCGAATTTGGGGTACTGTTAAACCACGTGTTGTGCGCGAAAAGCCGCTCCACTCGCCTTATGTGATTGTGTGCTGTGGATTCACAAGCATCTTTATACTCCCCCCAGTATTTTTTGAAGAGAATACATTCAGCTCCATGTTATCGAGGCCTCCTTGTACAGAAATTGTATTTTGATGCAAGATGGGGCAACACCTCACGTCGCTCGCCAGCCGAAATATCTACTCAATGCAAACTTCCACAAACGTCCAGAACGAGATTTTTACTCTGCAGCGGAGTGTGCGCTGATATGAACCTTCCTGGCAGATTAAAACTGTGTGCCGGACCGAGACTCGAACTCGGGACCTTTGCCTTTCGCGGGCAAGTGCTCTGCCAACTGAGCTACCCAAGCACGACTCAGGCCCCGTCCACACAGCTTTATTTCCGCCAGTACCTCGTCTCCTACCTTCCAAACTTCACAGAAGCTCTCCTGCGAACCTTGCAGAAATAGCACTCCTGGAAGAAAGGATATTGTGGAGACATGGCTTAGCCACAGCCTGGGGGATGTTTCCAGAGCTCGCGTACCTCATTTGGTAGAGCACTTGCCCGCGAAAGGCAAAGGTTCCGAGTTCGAGTCTCGGTCCGGCACACAGTTTTAATGTGCCAGGCAGTTTCCACTAACGAGTTATCTCTGGAGGTTTTTCAGATGTGTGGCCTTCGAGATCACCTTATCAGAATCCGTGTGACTTTGGCTACGGGGATATCTCAAAGAATACTTTTACCAGGGACACGTTCGGTCTCTATCTGATCTGAAGGCCGGTATACGGGAGCACGTTGCTCAGATTCCACAGGAACTTCTGCGAGCCACTGTTGATCACGTCGTTTTACGGATGCAGCATCTCGTCGACGTCTTCCGTGCCCACACTGAACAAATTGCGTAAGCGGCGGTTAATAATAAAATCAATACTATACCTTTCTCACATTTCTGCCCACGTCCCGTTCCTAACCCATTACATACGATAACATTCGTAGACGTCTTTCTTGGATTCACAGCGACATACTTGAATCTGGTGGCCAAAATTGGAACTAATTTTTTTTACAGCGTTAATCGGTTCCTCATCACCACGTTAGCATATATAACAAGCTTCGGTGGCATACGATAATTACAGCTCACAGTGGACCTCTGTGAGAGCTGCACTTTGATTATAACCACCCGGTATGAGGTATACAGTGCCGTATTTAGTGCACACGCTGTATGTAAGACGCATAAACACACTTACTCACCTGAGGAATGTGTTTACTTTCTGTTGCACAAGCATTGTCAGTGGCCTAAGTAAAGCTACAAAATTGGATCTTCACACATAGTCATTTTATACACACAGATAATTGCGTTAATGGTAGTAGTAGCCAGCCGAGTGTGGCCGAGCGGTTCTAGGCGCTTCAGTCTGGAAGCGCGCGATCGCTATGGTCGCATGTTCGAATCCTGCCTTGGGCATGGATGGGTGTCATGTTCTTAGGTTAGTTAGGTTTAAGTAGTTCTAAGTTCTAGGCGACTGATGACCTCAGAAGTTAAGTCCCATAGTGCTCAGAGCCATTTTTTTTTTTTTTTTTTTTTTTTGGTAGTAGTAACCAGTAAATGTTGTACACATCCTTAAGTTATAATGAGTTTAGACCACTACGAATTTATACTGTTCATTTCTTCCCGATCTGTACATCTCCTCTTTAAACCACATGTTATCGAGAATGAAGATGGTATCTGTTCTTTCGGACATGCATTCCGCTTGCCAACTGCGCTCGGTAGACCGGTTGGTTACTTATTCATGTGCTATCTCAGCCCGACAGCGCTTAACTTCGGTGATCTGAGGGGAACCGGTGCTACCCCATGTCCGAAAGAACAGATATCATTGGTGATTTTGCAGCTCTCGAAGAATGAAATTACGATGAACTCCAGAGCTCATTACGAGCTTTAATTTCTATGATTTTCACCATCGATAACATGTGAAATCACACTGAAATCCAGACGTTTATCGGCTTACAGGCGTTGATAAATATCAACGGCGACAGTTGAAAATGTGTGTCCCGACCGGGACTCGAACCTGTGATCTCTTGCTTACATGGAAGACACTCTATCCGCCTGAGCCACCGAGGACAGAGGGGATAGTGCGGCTGCAGGGACTTATCTCTGGCACGCTCCTACATCTCCAACTTACTGTCCACACACTACATGCCCGAAAGTACAGATACCATCTTCATAAAGATAAGGATTACCGACCAATGATCTTCTTTACTCCGGATGCCCTCACATTGTCCGAACTCTTACGGCTGCCACGAGTAATGAGTCTAGTGGACAGGGGCACTACAAATGTAGTGTGTGGACAGTAATTTGGAGATGTGGGTCTCACGGGGAGCGTGCCAAAGATAAGTCCCTACAGTCGCACTATCCTCTGTGTCCTCGGTGGCTCAGACGGATAGAGCGTCTGCCACGTAAGCAGGAGATCCCAGGTTCGAGTCCCGGTCGGGGAACATATTTTCAACTGTCCCCATTGATATTTATCAACGCCTGTAAGCAGCTAAAGGTCTGGATCTCATTGTGATTTCACATGTCATTGAGGGTGAAAATCATAGAAATTAAAGCTCGTAAAGAGGTTTGCCGACAGCATTTATTCCCATTCAACATTTGCGAATGGAACAGGGAAGGTGTGAAAAGGTAACGATATCAAAAGTACCTCCCACCACACACCCTACGATTTCTTGTGGAGTGTAGATGCAGACAATGTGGACGCGATATGGGAGCCGAAACTGAATGGACACTGCACAATGATATCAACAGATGCGAGTTAAGCAGGTACGTCGAGTAGCTAATGATGTGGTTTTGGCTCTAACTGGCGAGAAGGAACTTTATGACACAACTTGAACAATAGAATGGATCTGTTAATAGGACATATCAAAAAAATGGTTCTGAGCAATATGGGACTTAACATCTGAGGTCATAAGTCCCTAGAACATAGAACTACTTAAACCTAACTAACCTAAGGACGTCACACACATCCATGCCCCAGGCAGGATTCGAACCTGCGACCGTAGCGGTCGCGCGGTTCCAGGCTGTAGCGCCTAGAACCGCTCGGTCACTGCTGCCGGCTTAGAACATATCCTGAGGCGTCGTACAGTAGTTAATCTGGTAATGGAAGGAACCGTGAGTCGCACACATTGCCGGGGGAAACCGAGGTTTGACTGCAGCGAACAGTTTGAAGCGGAAGCAGGTTGTAGTAGCTGTGCAAAGTTGGAGATGCCTGCGCTGAATGTACTACGGTGAAGGGCTACATCAAACAAATCTTCAGACAGAAGACTGCGACACTAACACCAAGAAAACAATAGTACTAACACTACCACATATTTTAATTCCAATAAAGTCTATAGCCATGATCCATTTCTGTCTGTTATTATTAGGTTTAAACCATCATTTCATTTCATATCGTTCAGTACTACGTAGTTTCAGATGTGTAGCCATACTCAAGTGTATGCATCACCTATCGGATATAATATGAGCGTAGTTGAAACGTTTTCTATACATCCCTGCATAGGTAGAGCGCACTTTATGACCACTCCCGCTGGCGGAGACGCAGAGACTGGCGGAACAACCAGGTGGTTCCTGTGGTCGATGACTGCGACTTCACAATGGTTTGCAATGGAGGCAGCAGCCTCGGCATGCAGGTTTTAAACCGAAAAAAACTGCAAATCTTTAAGATCTCCAGAATCCCAAAATAATAATAATGAATGTGGTAAATATAGGAATGTTTGCGGAAATGCCAGATGACTATACAAAAACTTCCAGCTCGTGCAAGAAATCTTTCTATATAACCCTAGGAGATAAGGAGTAGTAGATGAAAGAACCATGATACCATTCAGGTGATGGACAGAAAACGGAGGATCTGGATGTGGTGCTCTGTCTACGCTACAGAACACCATCTCTGTAGGGAAACTGGCTAGGGTGTTCCAGAGACATTCGCTTTCAGAATATGTGAGAAGAGAATCTATTTATTTACTTATTTATGTAGGCTGAACTGATTAGAGCCATCAGGCGCACTCTTATATCACATCAGGGTTTCACAAATACAGTAAATTTTTACATCATTGCGTACGTGGAGAACTTGTTTCGCAGCAATCGCCGACATAGTGTAGCTGAGGCGGAATAAGGGGAACCAGCCCTCATTCGCCGAGGCAGATGGAAAACCGCCTAAAAACCAAGGCGATGGTAAAATACAACTACGTACACTATGTGATCAAAAGTATCCGGACACCCCCAAATAATACGTTTTTCATATTAGGTGCATTGTGCTGCCACCTACTGCCAGTTACTCCATATCAGCGAACTCAGTAGCCATTAGACATCGTGAGAGAGCAGAATGGGGCGCTCCGCGGAACTCACGGACTTCAAACATGGTCAGGTGATGGGTGTCACTTGTGTGATACGTCTGTGCGCGAGATTTCCACACTCCTAAACAACCCTAGGCCCACTGCTTCCGATGTGATAGTGAAGTGGAAACGTGAAGGGACACGTACAGCACAAAAGCGTATAGGCCGACCTCGTCTGTTGACTGACAGAGACTGCCGACAGTTGGAGAGGGCCGTAATGTGTAATAGGCAGACATCTATTCGGACCAATGCACAGGAATTCCAAACTGCATCAGGATCCACTCCAAGTACTATAACAGTTAGGCGAGAGGTGAGAAAACTTGGATTTCATGCTCGAGCGGCTGCTCATAAGCCACACATCACGCCGGTAAATGCCAAACGGCGCCTCGCTTGGTGTAAGGAGCGTAAACATTGGACGATAGAACAGTAGAAAAATGTTGTGTGGAGTGACGAATAACGGTACACAATGTGGCGAACCGATGGCAGGATGTGAGTATGGTGAATGCACGGTGAACGTCATCTGCCAGTGTGTTTAGTGCCAACATTAAAATTAGGAGGCGGTGGTGTTATGGTGTGGTCTTGTTTTTCATGGAGGGGCTTGCACCTCTTGTTGTTTTGCGTGGCACTATCACAGCAGAGGCTTGCATTGATGTTTTAAGCACCTTCTTGCTTCCCACTGTTGAAGAGCAATTCGGGGATGGCAGTTGCATCTTTAAACACGATCAAGCACCTGCTCATAATCTGCTGTCTGTGGTGGAGTGGTTACACGACAATAACATCCCTGTAATGGACTGGCCTGCACAGAATCGTGACCTGAATCCCATAGAACACCTTTGGGATGTTTTGCAACCTCTTCTCAGTGCGGCACTCCGTGAAGAATGGGCTGCCATTCCCCAAGAAACCTTCCGGCACTTGATTGAACGTGTGCCTGCGAGAGTGGAAGCTGTCATCGAGGCTAAGGGTGGGCCAACACCATATTGAATTATTGAATTCCAGCATTACCGATGAGAGAGGCTGTTTGCGTCATCATCCCATTAGTAATCCTCACATATGGAACTGAAGCATGAGTGACAGCAAAGCGCCAATTACAATATAGACTCAAAAGAGTGAAAGGATAAGCAAGAGAATATCGTAAAGGAAATTAGGATATACGGAAGTATTTAGGAATGTATAACGTAACCGGAAAAAAGGAAACAAAGAAGGAGAAAGTGGGAGGAATATGTAGACTGTATTGGTGGAGAAGACTCCCAATGTCAGCAGCCCGTGGTCTTTTGGTCAGCGTTGCAGACTTTCGATCACGGGTCACCGGATTCGCTTCCCGGCAAGGTAGGGGCTTCTCTCCGCTCGGGAATGTGTAACTATGTGTTTCGTCCCTACCATTATTTCATCATCATCGACACGAAAGTAGCTGAAGTGATGTTAAATGAAAAGGCTTGTACCAGGCGGCCGAACACCCCAGAAGGGGCTCCCGGCCAAAAATAACAACGTACAGTTTTTCAAACACTCTCAATTATAAACGCGCTAGGACGGGCAAGTGCGAACTTTGGTGACACATACTTCTTAAGCTCGCTGGCCGCCTCGTCACACGACGCGACTGCAGGTAGCTCATCAGAGTGTTTGAAATTTAGTGTCTTAAAATCCACAAACAATATTAGCAAGCATTTTCTAAATACTTATCCAAAAGTACTTACGATGACTGATCGCATAGGCTTGGATTGTTTCTGTAACGCTAAATCAATACAATGCCAGCGCTTGGACCCGATGGAAACCAATCGAGAGTCGGATACGGCCCGCGGATCACTGGTTGCCCAGTCGTGCTCTAGAAGAAAAAATGTAGGAAGGCCATGCGATACATGGAATACCGTAACAGACAATTTGTTCAATATATGAAGTGAAGAAGAAGACGTTTTACTCACTATGTCAACATTTTAACAGTTATTACTTGCTATGTTTTAGTACATACACTTCTTCGGTAATTTCGTTTTGTTCTAAAGGGAGGTTAATGATTATGTTTGTCAAGGAGTGAAATGACGCCGTTTGTAGTCTTTATAAAGCGTGTGGATTCGCATTAGAACTCAGAAATTTGTTCTGTGTAGGATCTTCGTCTTCGAAATCGATAGTGTTTCTACATGGCGATTCAGCTGTCCCTACCGATGTCGCTTTATGCAACCCGCAATATATCTGGCCTTCAAAAACCACGCGCGAGATTTTCATACTCTCTCGCTCGCCACGCGCCAACTATCAGTCCTACAGAAAAAATTAACAGAACCTTCTTGTGGAAAGAGTAATGTACAGTTAAATTTTTCTTTGGGATATGTTTTCGCTAGAGGCCGCAGTTTTTGAGTTATTCAAGAAAACCGTACAAAATGAACCTTCAAACGCTCCCCCACTCCAACATTCAGCCCCCACCGGTCCGGATTTCTAGTATGTTGTTTATGCCACCCCCTCCTGCCCCTGTACAAAAGTTTGCGACTGCGCGAATTATTTGCACATTCTACTTTTTTTAGTCTTCATTGACTGGTCTTATTACGCCAATGGCTTAGTCGAGCACGTTTAAATTGTACCATTGACGTATGTGTAAATTTTATCCAACAGCTTTGTGAATTTTAACAGCGTAAAATAAACAATTACATTGTTGTATCCGTCAGACCTACTGACTACGATACTACTGGGCTTGGAAGGGTCAAATCTGGATAGCACTGTCAATGTAGATAGTTTTAATCTAATGCTAACAAAAGTCGGTTTTCTTTTATTATCCTCGCGGGCACATTTAAATTAATAATGTTAATGAAATAGCCGACTATGCTGATGGCGTAATAGTGCAATCAATACAGACCAGAAATGGCTCTGAGCAGTATGGGACTTAAAATCTGAGGTCATCAGTCCCCTAGAACTTAGAACTACTTAAACCTAACTAACCTAAGGACATCACACACATCCATACCCGAAGCAGGATTCGAACCTGCGACCGGAGCGGTCGCGCGGTTCCAGACTGAAGTGTCTAGAACCGCTCGGCCACACTGGTCGGCTCAAATATATGTCACATATTAAAGTCTATGGTGCCTCGGCGGTGCAAAAAATTTAAGCTTCCAATTCTGTGCAATCAAAAGAGTCGGTCATTTATGTTATATATCTTGATAAAGGCAAACTCACTCGTCAGAACCTGTAGGGTATTTCCCGTTCAGCTAGAATCACGAAATTTGGCAAGAACCAAGTAAAAAATCTGAAACTTTTTAAACTGTAATCACATAAATTTTTTTTTTTTGCAATTTGAACATCCATTGGATTCATCACCCGTCAAAAGCATAGTATACGAAAATTACTGCAAACTAACATGAAATGTAAGTTGTAATCACGTCTTAGTAAGTAAATAATAATGTTTTAATAAATCTCCTCTCTTTTTTTGTTGTCGTCTTCAGTCCAGAGACTAGATCGATGCAGCTCTTCATGCTACTATATCCTGTGTAAGGTTATTCATCACCGAGTACCTACTGCAATCAAAATCCTCTGAATCTGCTTAGTGTATTCACCTCTAGTACAAATTTGGTGATCTCTTGGTGCCTAAAAAAGTTTCCTACCAACCGATTCCTTCTTCTAGTCAAGTTGCGTCACAACTTCCTCTACTCCCCAATTCTATTCAGTACCTCCTCATTAGTTACGTGATCTACCCATCTAATCGTCAGCATTCTTCTATAGCACCACATTTCTTCCTGTCTAAACTATTTATCCTCCATGTTTCACTCCCATACATGGCTACACTTCATACAAATACTTTCAGAAAAGACTTCCTAACACTTAAATCTGTACTCGATGTTACCAAATTTCACTTCTTCAGAAACGCTTTCCTTGCCATTGTGAGTCTACACTTTATATCCTCTCTACTTCGACATCATCAGTTATTTTGCTCTCCAAATAGCAAAACCCATGTACTATGTTAAGTGTATTATTTCCTAATCTAATTCCCTCAGCACTACCTCATTTAATTCGACTGCAGTCCATCATCCTCGTTTTGCTTTTATTGATGTTCATCTTATATCCTCCTTTCAAGACATTGTCCATTCCATTCAACTGCTCTTCCTGGTCCTTTGCTGTCTCCGACAAATTACAATGTCGTCGGCAAACATCGAATTTTTTGTATCTTCTCCATGGATTTTAATTCCCACTACATTTTTCTCTTTTGTTTCCTTTACTGCTTGCTCAATATACAGATTGAGTAACATCGGGGATAGGGTACAACTCAGTGTCACTCCCTTCTCAACCACTGATTCCCTTTTGTTGCCCCCGACTCTTCTAACTGTCATCTGTTTCCTGTACAAATTGTAAATGGCCTTTCGCTCCCGGTACTGACCCCTGCCATCTTCAGAATTTGAAAGACAGTATACCAGTCAACATTGTCAAAAGCTTTGTCTAAGTCTACAAATGCTAGAAACGCTGGTTTGCCTTTCCTTCTAAGATAAATGTAGGGTCAATACTGCCTCCAGTGTTGCAACACTTCTACTTAATCCAAACTCATCTTCCCCGAGGTCGGTTTCTACCAATTTTTCCACTCGCCTGTAAGGAATTCGTGTTAGTATTTTGCAGCCGTGACTTATTAAACTGGTAGTTCGGTAATTTTCTCAACTGTCAACACCTGCTTTCTTATGTATTGCAATTATTATAATCTTCTTGAAGTCTGAGGGTATTTTGCCTGTCTCATACATCTTGCTTAACAGATGGTCATTGCTAGCTCTCCCAAGGCTA
The DNA here is from genome assembly GCF_021461395.2 of Schistocerca americana. Taxonomy (NCBI): domain Eukaryota; kingdom Metazoa; phylum Arthropoda; class Insecta; order Orthoptera; family Acrididae; genus Schistocerca; species Schistocerca americana. The sequence continues at coordinate 397,576,102 of NC_060126.1, read as the reverse complement.
TCAGTAGCATCCATTATAATGGAATGTTGTCTACTCCAGCGATCTGGTTTCGACTTTGGTCTTCCAGTACTCTGTCAAATTCTCCACGCAGTATCATATCTACCATTACATCTTCATCTACGTCCTCTTCCATTTCCATAATATCGCCCTCAAGTACATCGCCCTTGTATAGACCCTCTACACGCTCCTTCCACCTTTCTGCTTTCTCTTCTTTGCTTAGAATTGGTTTTCCGTCTGAGCTCTTGGTATTCATGAAGGTGGTTCTCTGTTCTCCAAAGGTCTCTTTAATTTTCCAGTTGGCAGTATCGATCTTATCCCTAGTGATATATGCCTCTACATCCTTACATTTGGCTTCTAGCCATCCCTGCTTTGCCATTTTGCACTTCCTGTCGATCTCATTACTGAGACGTTTTGTATTCCTTTTTGCCTGCTTCATTTACTGCATTTTTACATTTTCTCCTTTCATCAATTAAATTCAATATCTCTTCTGTTACCCTAGGATTTCTACTAGCCCTCGTCTTTTTACCTACTTGATCCTCTGCTGCCTTCACTATTTCATCTCTCAAAGCAACCCATTCTTCTTCTACTGTATTTCTTTTCCCTGGTCTTGTCAATCGTTCCCTAATGCTCTCTGAAACTCTATAACCTCTGTTTCTTTCAGTTTATCCAGGTCCCATCTCCTTAAATTTCCATCTTATTCCAGTTTCTTCAGTTTTTATCTACAGTTCATGAGCAATAAATTGTGCTCAGAGTCCACATCTGCCCCTGGAAATGTCTTACAGTTTAAAACCTGGTTTCTGAATCTCTGTCTTACCATTTGAAACCTTCCAGTGTCTCCATGCCTCTTCCACGTATACAACTTTCTTTCATGATTCTTATACCAAGTGTTAGCTATGATTAAGTTATCCTATGTGCAAAATTCTACCAGCCGGCTTCCTCTTGCATTCCTTATCTTCATTCCATATTCACTTACTACTTTTCTTTCACTTCCTTTTCCTACTATCGAATTCCAGTCACCCATGACTATTAAATTTTCGTCTCCTTTCACTATCTCAATAATTTCTTTTATCGCTTCATACATTTCTTCAATATGTTCATCATCTGCGGCGCTAGTTGGCATATCAACTTGTACTACTGTGGCAGGCGTGGGCTTCGTTTTTATCTTGGCTACAATAATGCGTTCAGTATGCTGTTCGCAGTAGCTTACTGGAGACCCTATTTTTTTTATTCATTATTAAACCTACTCCTGCATTACCCCTATGTGATTTTGTATTTAGAACCCCTGTATTCACCTGACCAGAAGTTTTGTTCCTCCTGTCAGGAACGTGACTAATTCCCATTATATCTAACTTTAACCTATCCATTTCCCTTTTTAAATTTGCTAACCTACCTGCCCAACTAAGGGTTCTGATATTCCACGCTCCGATCCGTAGATGGTTCAAATGGCTCTAAGCACTATGGGACTTAACATCTGAGGTCATCAGTCGCCTAGACTTAGAACTACTTAAACCTAAGGAACCTAAGGACATCACATACATTCATGCCCGAGGCAGGATTCGAACCTGCGATCGTAGCAGCAGCGCGGTTCCGGACTGAAGCGCCTAGAACCGCTCGGCCACAGCGGCTCTGATCCGTAGAACGCCAGTATTCTTTCTCCTGATAACGACGTCCTCCTGAGTAGTCCCCACCCGGAGATCCGAATAGAGGACTATTTTACCTCCGGAATATTTTACCCAAGTGGACGCCATTATCATTTATCCAGACAGTAAAGATGCATGCCCTCGGGAAAAATTGTGGCTGTAGTTTCCCCGTGCTTTTAGCCGTTCGCAGTACCAGCACAGCAAAGCCGTTTTGGGTAATGTTACAAGGCCAGATCATTGAGTAATTTTACAAGGCCAGATCAGTCAGTCATCCAGACTGTTTCCCGTGGAAAGGCTGCTGCTCCTCTTCAGGAACCACAAATTTGTCTGGCCTCTCAACAGATACCCCTGTATTGTGGTTGCACCTATGGTAGGGCTGCCTGTATCGCTGAGGCATGCAAGCCTCCCCCCTTCCCCCCACCCAGTGGCAAAGTTCAAGGGTAATGCACTATACATACTTCTCTACACATTTATAAATTGAAGATCCCTGCTTGCTTTTGTGTGTCCAGGCTAGACTGAAAAACTGCTGTAGAAATTTTGATACGGTCTTGGAATTCTAGGGACCGATATCTTGCCAATATTGATATGAGGTAAAAATCGTTGAGATTCTCGTTTCCTAGGATGGCTGAACTGTCTGTATACATAATTAGGTTTGTACGGAACCGTCAGTGTGTAAGTCCTCCTCGCACTTGGTCAATCTTTTCTTCAATAAATTGAAAAACGTGGCCTACAGCCCAATTTAAATTTTAACTACATTAAATTACCTACAAAATGGTCCTGTTCATTTTTTTTTTTTTTTTTTTTTTTGTGTAGGATTAATGGTCTCGACGTAGCAATCGAGGGGGGAAAAAATCGGGCACTGTCAGATATACCATTACGGGTTGCATAAAGCGACATCGGTAGGGGCAGGTGAGTCACTTTGTATACACGTTTTATCACAAGCATTTGTTAGACCTACCACCTGCGGGTATCCCCAAAGAACTGCCCGCGTTTGTCAACGGTGGGAATTTGCCGAAAGAGCTAAGGACGCAAGCTACCACGTCGCAGCTCTCGAGCACCTTCGTTTGTCCTCCGGCGACGGGCAGCGCTGTTTGAGGCTGCCCGCAGTCCAAACGGCCTGTTGTGTGGTGACGAGGCGGTTCCGCGCTGTCTGAGCCTGGCCGGCGCGTGCGCTATCTGGCCGCATCGCGTGGGACCACCACCACCACCACTGCGGCTAATGAGGCCAGCGGCGGCCCGCACCTCGGCGCGATCAACGAGATAAGTGCCGGCGCTGTTTAGCCGAGCTGCGGCGCCAGCAATCACCCGCTCTTTGCCGTCAATCTGCTGCACAAGTTTGGAACGCGATTTGTGCCGGCCTTTCGCCACCTTCCTCAAGATCGAAAATCTCCTCTGGAGATCCTTAGTGGTATATGCAATACATCACTGGCACAGGAAACTTTTCCAAAAAGGTTCAATCATGTTATTGATACACCACTTCATAAGGAAGGTAACAAGACAAACTGAAACAATTATCATCCAACCTACTTGCAGGCAAATTTTCTTTGAAAATATTCGATAAAGTAATACATTCAAGAGTAGTCGCCCATTTCTATGGAAACAGTGTATTTAGTATATCACAGTTCGGATTCCAGAAGGATTGCTCGACTGATTATGCTATTTATTCATTTTCTCATCAAATTGTACTAGCCTTAAATAATAACATATCGTCAGTTGGTATTTTTTTGTGATCTTTCTTGTTTGCATAAACCATGTTATTCTTTTAAAATAACACAAGGTTTTTGGAATTCATGGCATTACACATAGCTGGTTTGAAGCTTGCTTAACAAAAATAATGCAGGAGGCTGTGCTGAATAATCCAGATAATGTTGGAAATGTAGAAAATTTTAATGACTGGGGAAAAAAGAATCACAAAGGGAGTCCCACAGGGTTCCATTTTGGATCCACTCCTACTCATATATATGAATGACCTTCCACTTATTATTCAACAAGCAAAATTAGTACTTTTTGCGGGCTGCCATTATAGTAAGTCCCATTAGAGAGAAAGCAAGGAGTGAGTTAGAAAATTATATTTTCCAATGAACTTTGAGTGGCTCTCTGAAAATGGACTTTCCTAGAATTTTGAAGAAAAAGAAAAAAACTATATACACTGCTGTACGATAAATGGTCGTCCTAACGACTGATGTAGCACTTGAGCAAGAGCCAGTAAATAGGGTAAAACGCTCCAAATTTTTGGGTGTTCAAAGATGGTTCAAGTGGCTCTGAGCACTATGGGTCTTAAGTTCTGATGTCGTCAGTCCCCTAGAACTTAGAACTACTTAAACCTAACTAACCTAAGGACATCACACACATCCATGACCGAGGCCGGATTCGAACCTGCGACCGTAGCGGTCGCGCGGTTCCAGACTGAAGCGCCTAGAACCGCCCGGCCACACCGGCCGGCTTGGGTGTTCCTATCGATGAAAACTTGAAATGGAAAAGTATATTCCTGAGCTTCTCAAGCAATAAACTTCAGCTACTTTTGCTTTTCGTATAATTGCTAATCTTGGAAACTAACGTATCAGCTTCCTGACTTAATTTGCTTATTTCCGCTCACTAACGTCTTACGAAATAATTTTCTGTGGTAACAAATAACTTATAAAGCAGTATTGATTGCGCAAAAGCGACCACTAAGAACAGTATCTGGTGTTCATCCACGGACGTCATGTAGGTAGTATCTCTTCAAGGAGCTAGGCATTTTAATTGCGCCGTCACAATACATAAATTCTCTAACGAAATTCGTCATAAATAATACATCATAATTTGAAAACAACAGTGATGTCCATACCTACAGTACTAGAGGGGAAAATAGCCTTTATTACCCATTATTACAGCTGTAAGTCACTCAGTGAGAGGCTAAATATTCAGCAATAAAATTTTTTGACCATTTGCCCAATAAGATAAAATGTCTGACAGGCAGCGAAGCAAGTTTTAAATCTAATTTAAAATCACTTCTTGACGGCTCCATTAAATATTAATGATGATAATAACAATAACAATAAATAAGTGCAGCTGCATGAGTAGGACTAAAAATAATAATGTGTTCATTAATGGTAACACTAATCATGTATACATATCGCGTACACCCACTGAGATTTGTTCAAATCGTTTATGGAACGTGTAACTAACTAACTAAATTTATGCATTTATTGTACAATTAAAAATCTCTTACCTAGTAGTCGATTTAAATAGGGTGATGCTGAGGGAATTAGATTAGGAAATGAGACACTTAAAGTAGTAAAGGAGTTTTGCCATTTGGGGAGCAAAATAACTGATGATGGTCGAAGTAGAGAGGATGCAAAATGTAGACTGGCAATGGCAAGGAAAGCGTTTCTGAAGAAGACAAATTTGTTAACATCGAGGATAGATTTAAGTCTCAGGAAGTCGTTTCTGAAAGTATTTGTATGGAATGTAGCCACGTATGGAAGCGAAACGTAGACGATAAATAGTTTAGACAAGAAGAGAATAGAAGCTTTTGAAATCTGGTGCTACAGAAGAATGCTGAAGATTTGATGGGTAGATCACACAACTAATGAGGAGGTACTGAATAGGATTGGGGAGAAGAGAAGTTTGTGGCACAACTTGACTAGGAGAAGGGATCGGTTAGTAGGACATGTTCTGAGGCATCAAGGGATCACAAATTTATTATTGGAGGGCAGCGTGGAGGGTAAAAATCGTAGAGGGATACCAAGAGATGAATACACTACGCAGATTCAGAAGGATGTAGGTTGCAGTAGTTACTGGGAGATGAAGAAACTTGCACAGGATAGAGTAGCATAGAGCTGCATCAAACCAGTCTCAAGACTGAAGACCACAACAACAACAACAACCTAGTATTTTAAAACAGGTTATAAATTGTCAAGGTGTAATAATACAAATTGTTCCATCTTCTGCTGCACTTCAAATCAAATATTAGGCCTTTGTCTGGTACAGTGCTCCTCTCTTTCGTGACCTTCCAGACTTCTTCAGCCTGTCACATTATATTTTCTAACTTTGTACTGTAAACTGCCACTGTTCATTCCGGGAGGATGTTCGGCCTATTTTCTTATTTTGCCTTGCACATTGCTTCCTACGTTAGTATGTTTAATTCCCTCTTAATATCGCTGTTCTTTAATCTGTTTACTCTGGTGTAGCTATTCACAGCTCTAAGAAATCTCATTTTAGCTGCCGGGATCTTACTACATTGTACTTGGTAAATGACAAACGATTCACTTTCGTAGGGTAGTGTGGGGACGGCCATTACTTTGCAAAACTTGCTTCATATTATTTTTTTGTATCTTGTTTACGAAGTATTTTATTTTTAAACACATGTTTCCAGATGTTGCTACTTTCATGTCTACTTCGGTGTCATGCTTTTACATGATACCACATCCTAGATAATTAAAAAGATTGACTTCTTCTGCTCCTGTATTCCTCGCCACTATTTTTGTTCTTATGAAGGTTCCACTCTATAAAAGTCATCGATGTAATTGTGGAGTACAGAATCTCATGTGTTCTTACTTAATAAGCTCACTGATATTAGTTTCTGTTCTGTCCGTTTCTCCTATCTCCTTTCGAGATAACGTTTTTTGTTGAGTTGTTCTTGATATGCTCTTCGGATAAACTCTTCAGCTTTTCAAGAAAATAGTGTTTTCAGAGAACAACATCAAAGCGTAAGATGCCAGTTTGTTGGTTCTTTGCTCGCCACCTATTTCAAATTTTTAAGACCTGTAATACTTATATTACAACTATTTCTGGGATATTAGCGGCTTGGTTCTACGGGCATTTTCTCTTTTCAAATGTTTGTTATGAGAAGTGTTAATTCAAAGCCTTCTTATGTTTATCTTCGTTCCCATGTTACAAGTGAGTATTGAGTGGTATTGAGAACACAATAAGGAGTGGAAGTTTACTTTACTAGTTTATAGTGTGTACCGAACACTCTTCCCACCCCCCCCCCCCCAAAATCTAGTCAGCTGTTTCCGAAAATGGCGCCACCTAGCAAGAGTGCGTCAACGACATAAGCTGGAGAGGGACGTACTGCATCTGACTTCCAGTCATGGGCGTGACGCCCACTTGACCATATTCTTTCTGGACTATTTATGGCTAAATTGTATTCTGCTCAGCACATAGCGGACATGCACCTGATGTACGGACATGCAAATTGCAATGCATCTGAAGCCAGATATTTTTAAGCTAAAAGATTTATTAATAGCTACTTATCGAACTATATAACTTTTCAAAGAATATATGAACGGCTTGCGGAGACAGCCTCGTTTGAGAAAAGGTCACAAGACCATACAGTGTCAGAACACTTGATTTAGAAATCGATTACTTCCTCATATTGAGAACAATAATGGTAGCGGTTGAAATGTTGCTTTCTTGAATAATTCATAGAATATGCTCCAATCATTTAATTAAGCCTAAAATACATTAAGAATTTATTTTTTCTGTATAAATAAATCAGTAATGTAAGGAGAAAAGATCACGATTTAATGTAAGGAATGTATTTTGTTTCCTGTTCCGGTTCAGAAATATCAAGAGAAATAGTAATTAAAGTTCTTCTGGGTATTATGCCGCGTCATTGCTAAAAACTAACAACAATAATAAACTAAAACCGACGATTCGGCCGAATTGCAACGCCTTCCTCAGGGCAGAATTTTAATCACTGTGACACCGGCCGCGGAAGCCTACGTTCTTATATCCAGAGAAATGTTTATGCATTGAAACTGTAAAGCACGTTGAAGGCAGTCACCGTAATTTGTTTTTGGATTATATAAAAGCAGGAGCTATGAGCTCTCTCTCTCTCTCTCGTTGGTTTTCGATGGTAGTTTCAAAAATGTAAGTGTCGCTGTCGTATCTATAACTTTTGATTAAATAGTTACGCTAATTTAATTACAATAGCCATGTTTTAATTAAGACTTCATTAATTCTACATATCAAGTTATTGTGCTAGATTTTAGAACGTTTTCAGGCTGCAGCGAATTATTTATTTATTTATTTGCAGTCGTGTTCACCAACTAGGATCACGTTAACAACTTCAACTTCAGTTCCTCTTCTTCCTTTATTGTTGTTTCCTATTATTCCAGTATTCCCTCACTTTCTCCCCATGAAGTCTCTTCCTTTCCTCTGTCCATGTTGTTCCCGATTTTTTATTTCTTCTGCTTTGAAACGGCTATTACTTTATCAAACTTTTATTTCAGCGCCCTTGAGATATCTTTTACCGGTCTTTTCTATCAGTAACCCGGAAATGTAATTACGCAGACTGCGTAATTTTTAGATCGGTCACTGGCCTCCAAACAATGCCGTTGGTCAACATTCTCGTCGGTCTGATGGGAGTCTGATGCTGGTTGGTGGAATATATAATTTCATTATCCACAAGTAAAAGTTTTCTATGCACCAGTTTGCCATATTAGAAACTTGCCACCAGCAAAAGCAATAAATTTAATGTTATATTATTTTTTAAATACCAGTAATATTAAACAGTACCAGAAAATAGCAGAAACTCAGAATGTGAGTCATGTCACACACAACATGGAAAGTATCACAAGGGAAACTCCGTTATCCAGAGAGTGCAAGATTATATTGAAACAAATTTTCAGTCGAAAAATGGTTTTTTTTATTTGCTTGCTTGGCACATTTGGTCCAGATCAATTCTTTCTCTCTACCATACTATTCATTGATGAAGTAAAGCTTATCAGGATTTGTCTGCAGAATTTTCACAACACTTGTGTATGGGTGGATGAGAATCTTTTTGCATTTTTGAAAACAAGACATCAACAGTAGTTTAGCATTAATGTAAGGGCTGGAACAAGTGGAAACAAATTAATTGTACCTTTCATTTTCCATAGAACACTGACTGGAGCATCATACAGTGAATTTTTAATGGAATAATTAAATGTTTTGCTGGAAGACGTTCCACTGACCTTACTTCAGAAAGTGTGAATCATGCACGATTGGGCTCATTTTGCTGTGCAAGCAAGAACAATTTTAAGTCAGCGTTTCCCAAATAAATTGATAGGTCGTGGTGCTGCAACATCTTGCCTTGCTCGAGCCACTGGATTTTTATTTTTGGGGCTATTTAAAGGATATAGTGTATTCAAGACATATCGTGAATGTTGACTTCTTCGCCAGCATGTTCAAAGAGGATTACAGCAGATACAGCAGGCAACTGGAATATGCGAGCGAGCAAGACAATCTGTGACGCGGCATTTAAAAGCATTTCATTTAACCATTAGATGGCGACATTTGAAAAGAAAAAAACATTATGTGTAGCACCAGGCTGAAAATCTGAAAACAAAAATGCAGAAATGAAGTAAACATGTAAGAACAAAAAAGTGCCTGTAACTAAGAAAACATAAAAATCGACTGTTTGTATAAATGAACTTTTTGCTTTATTTTAAGTCCTGTATCCGTTGTCCAGAGATTCCTCACATATTAGTCAACACTAGAGAGAACAGAAGAGGGGTAGGAAAGCATTCATAAGATGATTGACTGCCAGTGCGGATAATGAGAACGGAAAGCCTTTGAATTACATCCAGCTTTTGCGTTTCGAACTGACGTAACGAATTTTATATGTAATTGGACTGTATATTAAGGGTAACTATTTAGTATTATAGGTATGACTGATTTTATTATTAGTTTCCTAAATTAGCTACACTTTTGAAGTGACTTTTAGGCGGGAATAGCCTGCTTTTTTCTACAAACTATACACAGGGTGTAGTGAATGCTCTTAATTATTTATAGTTCTAAAGTGAACTTTAGGCAACAATGGGATTTAGAAGATATTATAATTTTATAATTTAATGGAAATCAGGTATTCTTGAAAAGTATCTGTGCATTGACTAGTACGAAGGTAATGCATTAATCCATCAGATGAGATGCCGTCCTTCAGGCGTACAACTCGGAGCCTCGCAGATTTAGTTCCTTACGATGACGATGGATGCAGTCACCGAAAGCTTAGGATTTAATTCGAGTTTGACGTGGCAAGTTAACTTTTTATCGAAGATGGAGGAGATGTATACCTTTACTACCCAAAGTTTCAGATATCACTATTTGCTACGTAAATTAAAAAAAAAGGAAAATATAAGTTTCCTTTGTTTGATTAATAATATTACGGAGGCAATAAGACCACTTACGAAATTATACAATGTGCAATCCCGCGCAGAAAAAATAGTAGATAGGTAGTTAAGAGGGGGGAGGGGCGGTGGCGCTGATTGAAGTTCTGCCAGGGATGCAGGATCACCATGGTGCTGATCAGGGTGCCTTTCCCACAACGGCAGAGATTTTCCAGCATACGTTGAAAATAAGTTGTGGGAGAGTTCTGGCAATAAGAAGCAATTTGCAAAGAAGTCATATCTGCGGGAACTGGAACTTACCGATGAAATGCCCGCATTTCTGCTCGTTAGTCTGGTTGGGGGAAAGGCCTAAGTGTTGTGATAACTTCGTGGAGCGTCCTGAGGTCAGCGGCAGTCCTGACGAGTCGTTGGCCCTGTGGAGTGGAGGTGATGGTTTTAAGATTGTTGTGTATAGCCAGATGGGAGTGACTGATCGTTCGTCATTCATAAAGTTAGTCTCTCAATACTGGAAAATTAAAGAATCCCCGAGTACATCCTCATCAATATATTCCTGTTATATAGATGACTATTGCGGTTTAGGTAGCGTGCTCGGTATGCGGAGATCAGATAACGGAGCCTGTAGCTAGCTGAAGGTGTGTATGTGAGACCGTCCCCAATTCCTCCGTCCCTCCCTCCCCCTCGGACAACAACACCCCCTCCTCACCACCACAGACTGCATACGGATTTAGAAACTTTGAGTAATTCTGCTGTTACCTTCTTATTGGAGACTAGTTGAATACCCGACATTGCTCGGCGCCTCCTGCCGGAGGATCCAGTCCTCCCTCAGACATGGGTGAGTGTGTTGTTCTTAGCATAAGTTAGTTTAAGTAGTATGTAAGTCTAGTGACCGATGACCTCAGCACTTTGGTCTCTTAGGAATTCACACACATTTGAACATTTCGACATTGCTCATGGATTTATTTACTCTAGTTTTCTTCCACAATCTGTCTGTGCATCTTCTCCTCCCACTCTCTGTCCGCCTCTTGCTCCCCCTCTCTCTGCCATCTCTATATCTCCCCCTCTCTGCCCATTTCATCCTTGCCCTCTCTTTAGTCATCACCTCCTACCACCTCTCACTCTATCCTCTTGCCCTTTTCTATGTCCGCCTCCTCTGCCCACATCTCTCTGTCCATCTCCTCATCCCACATTTTCCTTTCCACCTCCTCCTCCCCCTCTCACTGTCTGTCTCCCCTCCCTCCTCTATTTGTTCATCTTCTCCCCCTATCTCTTTCTATCCATCTCCTGTTCCCCCTTCTGTTATCCCCTCTTCTCCACCATACTCTCTCTGCCCAACTCTTCCTCCCCATCTTTCTGTCCATCCCCTCATTCCCCTTCATCTTCTCCTCCCACATCTCTCTGTCCATCTCGCATCTCTCTCCTCCGCCCTCAATGTTCACCTCCTCCTCCCCATGTCCCCTCTGTCCACCTCCCATCTCTCTCTGTCTGTCTGTCACCTCTTTCCCCTCTCTTTATCCACTACCTCCTCCACCCTCAATGTCCACCTCCTCCTCCCAATGTCTCTGTACATATTGTCCTCTCCTTCATCTTCTCCTCCCACATCTCTCTGTCCATCTCCCATCTCTCTCTGTCTTCTCCACCCTCAATGTTCACCTCCTCCCCCTCCCCCCATGTCCCCTCTGTCCATTTCCCATCTCTCTCTGTCTGTCACCTCTTTCCCCTCTCTTTATCCACTACCTCCTCCACCCTAAATGTCCACATCGTCCTCCCAATGTCTCTGTACATATTGTCCTCCCCGAAGGTCCATTTCCTTCCCGTCTCTCTGTCCGTATTCTTCTTCCCTCTCCCTGTCAGTTCATATTTTCCTTCTGCTTCTCTTTGTCCAGCTCCTTCTACCCTCTCAGTCCAACTCCTCCTCCACTATCTCTAGGTCCATCTCCTCCTCCTCCTTCTCTGTCCACCTCATCATCTTCCATTGCACCATCCATCCCTTCCTCCTCCACTTGGCTCAATCATGCCCACTGGCATATATATCCCTATAACACATTTTGATACAACTCGCACAACATACTTGCCATGTAGACCAGCCTAGATGTCAGGGGTTACTACTCTTTTCACCCCTAACCCCTCATCTTTTGGAACTAGGCGTTTCTAAGCCCCACAATAGTTCTACCCAGACAATAAGGTAGCACACGCACCACATTTCATTGAAATCGCTCAAGTGGTTTAGTAAAAGATGTGGAACATACATGCACATATTGATACATCCACTCATATGCACGTATACGATTAAAGATTATCAGAGGAGGTTGCTAGGAGAAAAGGAACATATTAAGAACAGTCTGCATCAAGAATAACAAATTTAAAGGCTTCAGGATAGGATGGAATATGCTTTAGGCTTATATAATATAGTGGAAACTTATTAAAATGATCCATCTATTTAACCCCTTAAAGCTGAGTGTCTCGAATTCGTATCACCCAGTGCTGTGCTAATACCTGGAAAGTTAACTGTTTTTGATGCTCATTGTTACAAAGTTATCGACGCTTCTGAAAAGTGCTGCGTTCTCTTGGACTTTTCAGGTGCCTCTAAAGTACCGTGATTTTTATCTTTCATCCAGAAATTTATTCTGACATTAAGGGGCTAATATGTGCTGGACGAATAGCCAAATACTAAGTGCATAGAGGAGTGAAGTTGTCGTAGCTCTTCCTAAAAAAGGAAAATGTAATAAAAAAAATGGCTCAAATGGCTCTGAGCACTATGGGACTTAACATCTGTGGTCATCAGTCCCCTAGAACTTAGAACTACTTAAACCTAACTAACCTAAGGACATCACACACAACCATGCCTGAGGCAGGATTCGAACCTGTGACCGTAGCGGTCACGCAGTTCCAAACTGAAGCGCCTAGAACCGCACGGCCACACCGGCCGGCTAATGTAATAACTGTGATAATTATAGAGGGATAAGTTTGATAGACTGAGCCTGTAAGATACTTGATAGAGCGATTGACAAGACACTGCAGGGTACAAGTGAAACATTTCTTTAGGAAAACAGAACAGAGCAGTTTCAGGAAGGGAAGGCCGTGCGTAGATAGTGTATTCATTATAAAACAGTTACGATCGAAAAGGCGTGAGTTTAGTATGGAGATGCATACAGCCCTACAAGATTTTGCGAAAACGCTCGATGATGTAAAATGGCAAACACTCTAGACTATAGTAGAAAACGAAGTTACCCTAAACACATCATAAAAGTTGCGCGGGATTAGCCTAGGGGTCTCGAGCGCTGCAGTGATAGACTGTGTGGCTGGTCCCGGAGGAGGTTCGAGTCCTCCCTCGGGCATGGGTGTGTGTGTTTGTCCTTAGGATAATTTAGGTTAAGTAGTGTGAAAGCTTAGGGTTCAAATGGCTCTGAGCACTACGGGACTTAACATCTGAGGTCATGAGTCCCCTAGAACTTAGAACTACTTAAACCTAACTAACCTAAGGACATCACACACATCCTTGCCCGAGGCAGGATTCGAACCTGCGACCGTAGCGGGCGCGCGGTTCCAGATTGAAGCGCCTTTAACCGCGTGGCCACATTGGCCGACTGTAAGCTTAGGAACTGATGACCTTAGAAGTTAAGTCCCATAAGGCTTCACACACATTTGAACATTTGAACATCATAAAGGTTCTACAAGAAACGTACGCAGACACTAAAATAATGGTTAAAGCAGGTGCAAGAATTTCAGGAATGAAATTTGTGAATCAGGGTGTCACGCAACGGCGCAGTTCAGTTTAGTATTGATATTATTTAAAACACACTCGCTCACATCTGTAGAAGATGGAAACTAGAAGTACATCCTGGGTTACAGACACACACCGTGTAGCCATGAATACCTGCTCTTTTGCCGTTTCTTGTATTTGGTGATGAAAATAAATTACAATAAGCATGCGCGTCATGTGCACAGAATGTTATACAGAAATACAATTAATAAAACGAAGGTAATGGGACTGAAATGAATCAAACCAATGAAATCAAAACTATTTGTCAATTTCAAAAATACAGAACATGTTGACAATTTTAATTATTTAGGAAACCAATTAGGTTACCAGATATTAGAGACATACACAATAAGTTTCATCAGTTTCAGCAATATTGTGGCAATATAACATAACCTTAAAGAAAAGAGTGACAAAGGAAATAAAAATAAAGTGTTATACAATTATGGCTGCGAAGTCTCCGATGTATGCGAGTGAAACCTAACCTCTCGCAAAGAGGAATAAAAGCAAAATACAGGCAGCTGAAATGAGATTCGTGAGAACAATGAACGGTTGCACCTGCCAAGTCCGGTTCAGAAATAAACAAATTAGAGAAGAGCTGAATGTTCAAGGAATAAACAACACAACAGAGTAATACAGAAATTTGTGGAAAGAGCATGTGAGCAGAATGCCAAAAGAAACACTGACGAAACAGTGCGAGAGAGAGAAGCCCCTAGCTGGCCCAAAATGAGATGGGCTTAACAATAACCTTTGGGGACGAAACAAGGGGTTGCCTAATCCCTGGAAGTGAAGGTGATGATGGTCATGATGATGATTACTAAACACTAGAAACCAGCTGGGAATAGTTTATGAACTGTCAGCGATGTACACTTTTTAGGCCAGTGGTTGAATCTCGTAACCTTTCCGAAAGCAATCGACATTTATTAGTGGTGTTTAAGTGCATCAGTGAATAGCGATCAGACTGGGTGCACAAATAAAAGTTTCGAGTACGTTTGCGGAGCAGCACAACATGTAGTTTGTCTTAAGCGGCGCACATTGCCGAAATCGTCCTCACAGGGAACCTCTGTCTCATCGTGTAGGACGCTAGACGTTGTTTCCATCGTGGCTGGTGCGAGCTCAGAAAAGAGTTGGTACATCACACGGAACGTGCTGCTCATCGTTGTTCGCGACCGCAGCGTTCTCCAGCAACATTTGTTCCCTGTATCTGGCGTTCACACCACACAATTTGTTTGTGAAAATGTGTTCGTGTAAAATTCCTACTTTAGCTGTACAAAAACGCACGTTTCTTCCCTTGTTCATGCGCCACGACCTTTGGTCTGTTGTACACGCAGGCAAAAACTTCAGTACCCAAAAACGCGATAAAATGTGCAAAAAGTTCAACGTGCAGTCAGTAACGATACCAGATTTTAAGACTTCCATTACAACTAGTGCACTGCAGATATCCACTAGACATCCACGTGATAAAAATTATTTCATTATTCCCACTTTTTAGTAAAACCCGAACATCTTTGTTATTAAATCACTGCCGATATTCAGTAACAGAATGTTTATAACGTGCTATGAAATGTAATATTTGAAACAAGAAAATGAGGACCGTGTCATCCTGCAAGTACTCCATTTCCTGAAGCCCGTTGGCCAGCGGCTCTCAAACAACGGTATCACGCGGAAGTACAAGCTCACTGGTATCGTTGTAATGAACTGTCCACATTGGAGGATCGTTCGACATTGCCAACATGGTAGCAGCATGCAACATCTGTCAGAGTAAACCTACTCAGATACTCAACACCTTGGTCACACCTCCATTTAGAATTAGAGTGCCTCTTTTCACGTCATTCCTGGTCATTGTTACCGACACAGGCAGTGGTTTATGGCGTATGTATCAATCATGTCGTCGACATCTACACCTCCAACGATTGAAGTTCTTGCTCGTACTGTTTCGCCGGCCGGTGTGGCCGAGCGGTTCTAGGCGCTTAAGTCTGGAATCGCGCGACCGCTACGGTCGCAGGTACGAATCCTGTCTCGGGCATGGATGTGTGTGATGTCCTTAGCTTAGTTACGTTTATGTAGTTCTAAGTTCTAGGGGACTGATGACCTCAGATGTTAAGTCCCATAGTGCTCAGAGCCATTTGAACCATTTTTTTCGTACTGTTTCCTTAGAAGAGATCCCAGAAATAGTAGTCACCGATAACAGTTCGCTGTTCACGTCCTCTGAATTAAACACTTGGTTACAACAACGGTATCGCTTGGTGCACGCAGTATCTCTGTTGCGCACGGTATCTCTCGATACAGCGTCCAGAAGGCTGGCAGAAACGTTTTCCTGCATTTTCAAGCCGCTGTCTGAACCAATACTATGTTGTGGATGAAGCGCTGACCCTTTTTCTAGCTCCATACCGCTCTACCCTGCAAGACACAGCCAGCCAGAGTGGGAAACAACACGGAAGGCCCCTCTGTTGCAACTCTCTATCTGGTCTGAACGGTGGTCTTCTCCAATAACAATAACTGTCAGTGCTGGGTGCCGGCAGTGAACACACATCTTTTATGTCAGGAAATGTTAGAGTGCAACTCTAACATGCTGGAAACATATTAACCAGGGATTCCCCCCGAGCACACCACAACCTCCAACCCACTGACTTTCACAGTCTTTTGTTCTGGAGTACCAGAAATGTCTACGAGGCCATCCAGCCGCCGCTTCAAGAGATTGCGCAGCCTTCAGCTCGGAGTGAGGTTATCCCTCATCCAGCCCAGCACCCAGTCCTATGGACATTGACCGGTTCTGTGAGCAGGTGACAGGGAGGCCAGCTTCTCTTGGGCCTTCGAGATGTGCCACACCCTCTCGTCTACTGGCGGGCAGGGACTGTGTTTGGGCCGTTCGTCATCTCTGCCAGCAACCCCTCTCACAAAACCGTCGTGTGTGTTGCCTAACCGGCAAGGCCGCAGGGGCCACACCAGCAGTCGACAGACAGAAGACCTTACACGCTATCGGGGCCGACAAGCGGTAGTCTGAGCGCCACTAGAGGTCACTGGCCCTGTGGACCTCTTAGCTTCCACGGGTCACGTGACTGCAAATAGATCCAGCTGTAAGCTGATGCCACCAGGGTATTTAGGCCAACGCCGAGCTCTGCCATGCCGGCCGGATTTTGCTTAGAGTCCTCTGGGTCAGAGCCGACCACAGCAGTTGTCCATCAGCCAGAACTCTCGCTAAGGGAACCATCCGAGTAACCGACGCCATGCCACCGAAAGTCACTGACGTACAAAGACCTGCCAGTGACTATCTCAGGCACCCCCAGAAAATGGCCTCTACACTAGAGACTTTGGCATTGGCCATCATCATTACTTTACGTTATAACTATTCAACTCCAGAGTGAAATCAGACTTCATCTTTGTCCGTTATTGGCGCCGTCGCCCACTTACAAACTTGTACAAAATCATTGGTTACCACGAGCTACCACAAACAGTTCCTGTAAATAACTTAATCCAACAACGCGCTTTTGTTTGTGTTTTTATTAATAAACTACTTCTACATGGTTTACCTAGACTGTATTGTCACTGCGCCTCCACCAACGTGGAACATATCAAGTATGCAAGAAAAGGTGCTATCATCGGTAAAGTGGCAGTATGTGTCTTGCAATTTACGCTGTGACGATGTAACGCGTTGGTGGCAATGGATGTAGTAAATTCCGCATTTAATTCCTGTAGTATTTTTATTGGAATGCAAACGATTGTGGCGGTCCTTTACTTAACGTGTGCGTGAGTGATATAGCTGTGGTATTTTTGCCCAAAACAGCCTTGCCGGGTGGGGATTCGTTGATAACAGAGACCAAGCGAGGTGGTGCAGTGGCTAGCACACTGGACTGGCACACGGGAGGACGACGGTTCAATCCCGTGTCCGGCCATCCTGATTTAGGTTTTCCGTGATTTCCCTAAATCGTTCCAGGAAAATACCGGGGTGGTTACTTCGAAAGGGCACGGCCGACTTCCTTCTCCGTCCTTTCCTAATCCGATGAGACCGATGACCTCGCTGTCTGGTCTCCTCCCCCCAAAACAACCCAACTCTAACAGAGACCAAAACAGCAATAGCAAGCGGACAGTTCGATATAATATCCACGTGTTCCAACACGTGGCTCGCATCTACCGAGATTGCTATTCCAGATTGCTATTCCAGATATTCATATACCATTAAAATTCATTCCTTGTTTCGGCTAAGGCGAGCTACAGAATCATTGTAAATTCTGGAAACAATTGTCATTTTTTCCTCACTGAAGCCATTTCATTTATAAAGCGGAAACTAAAAGACATGCTATGTTTTGTGGTGGGCGGGTTCGAATTGAACTACAGACAGTATCTGTTGAAAGATTATGTCTACCTTGCTCTTTGAAGAGGAACTTGTTTCTCAGTTTCAAAAATGCAGCTACGTAGATGTGCTCGTATAGCTAGCTAGTTTGTAAACAGTAAATATGTTAAGCTCAAATTCAGTGCTCTTGCGGAAAGTACACAACAAAGGTGCACAGGACAGCAGATATTTCGATATCGATGGTTCACCAGGAGTACTGTACCTGAACATAACAACATAAGTGCCTCCTGATGATAAAGCCTCAGAAACGGTGCAAATCAAATGGTTCAAATGGCGCTGAGCACTATGGGACTTAACTTCTTAGGTCATCAGTCCCCTAGAACATAGAACTATTTAATCGTAACTAACCTAAGGACATCACACACATCCATGCCCGAGGCAGGATTCGAACCTGCGTCCGTAGCGGTCACGTGGTTCCAGACTGTAGCGCCTAGAACCGCTGGGCCACCCCGGCCGGCTCCCAGAAACGGGTTACAAATAAAAAAACTTAAAATTTATTGTCTGTGGTTTTGTTGTGCTATTTATACGTACCTGTTTTAAACAGACAACAATCCAACCAACATGCCAAAAACTGTGTGTAAAGAAGGAAAATTTTTTTTCTCCTCTCATGCGGTTAAACCATTATTCATAAATTTACATCGCTACTTTATGTGCTGTATTCACGTTAAAAAATTAGGTTGGTCTGTCTTGCTGTAACGTTGAAACGAGGTAAACGCTCGTGTTTAACAATTACAGCCCCTAATTGTCCTAATTTCGTCTCCCTTAATCACAAGAAAAAGCGAAAATAAAATCGGAGTGGAGCCATATACGTAACTTCAGGGATCGTTTCTTCCGGATATGCAGTATAATGTTTCAGAAAAACTTGTTCCTGGAAGTTTAGTGACAGAACGTTTGTGTAACGTAGGATATTTCCATTTGGTGAAACTTGACCTTTTAGCAACACATAATCCTGGACAAATAGTGAGTGTTGTGACGAATACAGGGATTAGCGAACACAAGGCAGTTGCTGCTAGGCAGAATAACGTAACACCTACAACCATCCAAAAGTAACGCAAAGAATAGCTATTTAAAAAAGCTGATAAAAATGCTCTTAACGCCTTTTTAAGAGACAGTCTTCACTCCTTCCGATCTGATCATGTAAGTGTAGAAAAGTTGTGGTATGTTTTCAAAGAGATAGTATCAACAGCAATTGAGAGATATACAGGGTGTTACAAAAAGGTACAGCCAAACTTTCAGGAAACATTCCTCACACACAAATAAAGAAAAGATGTTATGTGGACATGTGTCCGGAAACGCTTAATTTCCATGTTAGAGCTCATTTTAGTTTCGTCAGAATGTACTGTACTTCCTCGATTCACCGCCAGTTGGCCCAATTGAAGGAAGGTAATGTTGACTTCGGTGCTTGTGTTGACATGCGACTCATTGCTCTACAGTACTAGTATCAAGCACCTCAGTACGTAGCATCAACAGGTTAGTGTTCATCACGAACGTGGTTTTGCAGTCAGTGCAATGTTTACAAATGCGGAGTTGGTAGATGCCCATTTGCACAGCACGGGGCAATAGCCATGGCGCGGTACGTTTGCATCGAGACAGATTTCCAGAACGAAGGCGTCCCGACAGGAAGACGTTCGAAGCAATTGATCGGCGTCTTAGGGAGCACGGAACATTCCAGCCTATGACTCGCGACTGGGGAAGACCTAGAACGACGAGGACACCTGCAATGGACGAGGCAATTCTTCGTGCAGTTGACGATAACCCTAATGTCAGCGTCAGAGAAGTTGCTACGGGAGAACCAGTTGTTTCCGTACCATGTACAGCGTGTGCAGGCACTATCAGCAGCTGATTGGCCTCCACGGGTACACTTCTGCGAATGGTTCATCCAACAATGTGTCAATCCTCATTTCAGTGCAAATTTCTCTTTACGGATGAGGCTACATTCCAACGTGATCAAATTGTAAATTTTCACCATCAACATGTGTGGGCTGACGAGAATCCTCACGCAATTGTGCAATCACGTCATCAACACAGATTTTCTGTGAACGTTTGGGCAGGCATTGTTGGTGATGTCTTGATTAGGCCCCATGTTCTTCCACCTACGCTCAATGGAGCACGTTATAATGATTTCATACGGGATACTCTACCTGTGCTGCTAGAACATGTGCCTTTACAAGTAAGACACAACATGTGCTTCATGCACGATGGAGCTCCTGCACATTTCAGTCGAAGTGTTCGTACGCTTCTCAACAACAGATTCGGTGACCGATGGATTGGTAGAGGTGGACCAATTCCATGGCCTCCACGCTGTTCTGACCTCAACCCTCTTGACTTTCATTTATGGGGGCACTTGAAAGCTGTTGTCTACGCAGCCCCGGTACCAAATGTAGTGACTCTTCGTGCTCGTATTGTGGACGGCTGTGATAGAATACGCCATTCTCCAGGGCTGCATCAGCGCATCAGGGATTCCATGTGACGGAAGGTGGATGCATGCATCCTCGGTAACGGAGGACATTTTGAACATTTCCTGTAACAAAGTGTTTGAAGTCACGCTGGTACGTTCTGTTGCTGTGTGTTTCCACTCCATGATTAATGTGATTTGAAGAGAAGTAATAAAATGAGCTCTAATATGGAAAGTAAGTGTTTCCAGACACATGTCCTCATAACATATTTTCTTTCTTTGTGTGTGAGCAATGTCTCCTGAAAGTTTGGCCGTACCTTTTTGTAACACCCTATATATATGGTCCAAGATTCATCGAGCTGTCTTAATTGGCACTCACGCATCACAGTCAAAGTCAAGTTCGTCCTTAAGGTTTTCATGCCAGCTCAGTTTTGTATTAGTGGAGGACCTCTGTGGAAACTGCAAGGGGCCAATTGGATTCAGCGCATTGAATATTGGCAGTGTTCGGTTTCTTCTCCAGTGGTAGCACCTCGTAATACTTCTGAACGTAGTTATATTGCTACAGTGCAAGTGTATTTAGTATTCGAGCGACTCTACAGCCGTCACGAGATGTCACTTCAGCCCTCAGTCCATACAAAGCAACATTGTCTTTACGTGATGATGTTGTTGTTCTTGTCTTCAGTCCTGAGACTGGTTTGATGTAGCTCTCCATGCTACTCTATCCTGTCCAAGCTTCTTCATCTCCCAGTACTTACTGCAACCTACATCCTTCTGAATCTGCTTAGTCTATTCATCTCTTGGTCTCCCTCTACGATTTTTACCCTCCACGCTGCCCGCCAATAATAAATTTGTGATCCCTTGCTGCCTCAGAACATGTCCCACCAACCGGTCCCTTCTTCTAGTCAAGTTGTGCCACAAACTCCACTTCTCCCCAATTCTATTCAATACCTCCTCATTAGTTATGTGATCTACCCATTTAATCTTCAGCATTCTTCTGTAGCACCACATTTCGAAAGCTTCTATTCTCTTCTTGTCTAAACTATTTGTCGTCCATGTTTCACTTCCATACATGGCTACATTCCATTCAAATACTTTCAGAAACGACTTCCTGACACTTAAAACTATACTCGATGTTAACAAATTTCTCTTCTTCAGAAACGCTTTCCTTGCCATTGCCAGTCTACATTTTATATCTTCTCTACATCGACCATCAACAGTTATTTTGCATCCCAAATAGCAAAACTCCTTTATTACTTTAAGTGTCTCATTTCCTAATCTAATTCCCTCAGCATCACCCGACATAATTCGACTACATTCCATTATCCTCGTTTTGCTTTTGTTGATGTTCATCTTATATCCTCCTTTCAAGACACTGTCCATTCCGTTCAACTGCTCTTCCAAGTCCTTTGCTGTCTCTGACAGAATTACAATGTCATCGGCGAACCTCAAAGTTTTTATTTCTTCTCCATGGACTTTAATACCTACTCCGAATTTTTCTTTTGTTTCCTTTACTGCTTGCTCAATATACAGATTGAATAACATCGGGGACAGGCTACAACCCTGTCTCACTACCTTCCCAACCACTGCTTCCCTTTCATGCCCCTCGACTCTTATAACTGCCATCTGGTTTCTGTACAAATTGTAAATATCCTTTCGCTCCCTGTATTTTACCCCTGCCACCTTTAGAATTTGAAAGAGAGTATTCCAGTCAACATTGTCAAAAGCTTTGTCTAAGTCTACAAATGCTAGAAATGTAGGTTTGCCTTTCCTTAATCTATTTTCTAAGATAAGTCGTAGGGTCAGTATTGCCTCACGTGTTCCAACACTTCTTCGGAATCCAAACTGATCTTCGCCGAGGTCGGCTTCTACCAGTTTTTCCATTCGTCTGTAAAGAATTCGCGTTAGTATTTTGCAGCTATGACTTATTAAACTGATAGTTCAGTAATTTTCACATCTGTCAACACCTGCTTTCTTTGGGATTGGAATTATTATATTCTTCTTGAAGTCTGAGGGTATTTCGCCTGTCTCATACATCTTGCTCACCAGATAGTAGAGTTTTGTCAGGACTGGCTCTCCCAAGGCCGTCAGTAGTTCCAATGGAATGTTGTCTACTCCAGGGGCCTTGTTTCGACTCAGGTCTTTCAGTGCTCTGTCAAAATCTTCACGCAGTACCGTATCTCCCATTTCATCTTCATCTACATCCTCTTCCATTTCCATAATATTGTCCTCAAGTGCATCGCCCTTGTATAGACCCTCTATATACTCCTTCCACCTTTCTGCTTTCCCTTCTTTGCTTAGAACTGGGTTTCCATCTGAGCTCTTGATATTCATACAAGTGGTTCTCTTTTCTCCAAAGGTCTCTTTAATTTTCCTGTAGGCAGTATCTATCTTACTCCTAGTGAGATAAGCCTCTACATTGTTACATTTGTCCTCTAGCCATCCCTGCTTAGCCATTTTGCACTTCCTGTCGATCTCATTTTTGAGATATTTGTATTCCTTTTTGCCTGCTTCATTTACTGCTTTTTTATATTTTCTCCTTTCATCAATTAAATTCAATATTTCTTCTGTTGCCCAAGGATTTCTACTAGCCCTCGTATTTTTACCTACTTGATCCTCTGCTGCCTCCACTACTTCATCCCTCAGAGCTACCCATTCTTCTTCTACTGTATTTCTTTCCCCCATTCCTGTCAATTGTTCCCTTATGCTCTCCCTGAAACTCTGTACAACCTCTGGTTCTTTCAGTTTATCCAGGTCCCATCTCCTTAAGTTCCCACCTTTTTGCAGTTCCTTCAGTTTTAATCTGCAGTTCATGACCAATAGATTGTGGTCAGAGACGACATCTGCCCCTGGAAATGTGTTACAATTTAAAACCTGGTTCCTAAATCTCTGTCTTACCATTATATAATCTATCTGATACCTTCTAGTATCTCCAGGATTCTTCCATGTATACAACCTTCTTTCATGATTCTTGAACCAAGTATTAGCTATGATTAAGTTATGCTCTGTACAAAATTCTACCAGACGGCTTCCTCTTTCATTTCTTAGCCCCAATCCATATTCACCTACTATGTTTGCTTCTCTCCCTTTTCCCACTCTCGAATTCCAGTCACCCATGACTATTAAATTTTCGTCTCCCTTCACTACCAGAATAATTTATGTTATCTCATCATACATTTCATCAATTTCTTCATCATCTGCAGAGCTAGTTGGCATATAAACTTGTACTACTGTAGTAGGCATGAGCTTCGTGCCTATCTTGGGCACTATAATGCGTTCACTATGCTGTTTGTAGTAGCTTACCCGCACTCCTATTTTTTTATTCATTATTAAACCTACTCCTGCATTACCCCTATTTGATTTTGTATTTATAACCCTGTATTCACCTGACCAAAAGTCTTGTTCCTCCTGCCACGGAACTTCACTAATTCCCACTATATCTAACTTCAACCTATCCATTTCCCTTTTTAAATTTTCCAACCTACCTGCCCGATTAAGGGATCTGACATTCCACGCCCCGATCCGTAGAATGCCAGTTTTCTTTCTCCTGATAGCGATGTCCTCTTGAGTAGTCCCCGCCCGGAGATCCGAATGGGGGACTATTTTACCTCCGGAATATTTTACCCAAGAGGACGCCATCTTCATTTAACCATACAGTAAAGCTGCATGCCTTCGGGAAAAATTACGGCTGTAGTTTCTCCTTGCTTTCAGCCGTTCGCAGTACCAGCACAGCAAGGCCGTTTTGGTTAGTGTTGCAAGGCCAGATCAATCATCCAGACTGTTGCCCCTGCAACTACTGAAAAGGCTGATTCCTCTCTTCAGGAACCACACGTTTGTCTGGCCTCTCAACAGATACCCCTCCGTTGTCTTTGCACCTACGGTACGGCCATCTGTATCGCTGAGGCACGCAAGCCTCCCCACCAACGGCAAGGTCCATGGTTCATGGGGGTAGATACGTGATGTGAAAAGTTTGTGTCCCAGGTCGGTAAAGCATGCTACAACATTTAATCCTTTACGTAATTCAATCTAAGGAATTTTACAAAAAAAGCTGACGCGGGAATAACACGCACTGTTTTTATTCAAATGTATCGTAAAATTGTTCCCAAAACAGCGCTAGTACATCCAGAATAAGTTCTCTGAATAAATACGTCCGCCGGATTCACAGTCAGAAGTATGTCGCTTGTATCAAATGTTTTAGTATCGTATGAATTTATTGTCTTTGAAGTGAGACGATGGCATAGATGAGTACTAAATCGAGTAAGCTAGTTGACAGAAAGCTAAACAGCAACACGGAAGCACATCTAAGACATTTATAATGCGACGCTAGAAGGGTTCCGTGACGCTGAGACAGGAAGGAGTGAGAGGCCACAGTAGTGACGATTTTAGCCCTGTCGGCAGATGTAAAATTAATTTTGAGAGTATTGCAAGGGAATATTACACGCACTTACTATTTACAATATACAAATGAAGCGCCAAACAAACGGCGACAGGCTTGTGTATTCACATACAGATATATGTAAACAGGCAGAATACGGCGCTGCGGTCGGCAACACGTATATAAGACAACAAGTGTGTGGCGCAGTTGCTAGATAGGTTGCTGCTGGAATGACAGGTTATCAAGTTTTAAGTGAGTTTCAACATGGTGTTACAGTCGACGCACGAGCAATAGGACACAGCATCTCCGAGGCAGAATGAAGTGGGGATTTTCCGGTACGACCATTTCACGAGTGTACCGTGAATATCAGGAATCAGGTAAAACATCAAATCTCTGACATCGCTGCAGCCTGGAAAAGATCCTGCATGAACGGGACCAACGACCTCTGAAGAGAATCGTTCAACGTGACAGAACTGCAACCCTTCGGCAAATTGCTGCAGATTTCAGCGCTGCGCCATCAGCAAGTGTCAGTGTGCGAACCATTCAACGTAAAATCATCGATATGGGCTTCCGGAGCCGAAGGTCCACTCGTATACCCTTGATGACTACACGACACAAAACTTCACGCCTCTCTTGAGCCCGTCAATACCAGCATTGGGCTGCTGATGCCTGTAAAAATGTTGCCTGGTCGGACGAGTCTCGTTTCAAATTGTATCGAGCGGATGGAGGTATACGGGTATGGAGGCAACCTAATGAATCCATGGACCCTGCACATCAGAAAGGGACTGTTCAAGCTGGTGGAGGCTCTGTAATAGTCTGAGGCGTGTGCAGTTGGAGTGATATGGGACCCCTGATACGTCTAGCTACGACTCTGACAAGTGACACGTACGTAAGCATCCTGTCTGATTACCTGCATCCATTCATGTCCATTGTTATTCCGACGGACTTGGGCAAATCCGGCGGGACAATGCCTCACCCCACACGTCCAGAATTGCTACAGAGTGGCTCCAGGAAACCTCGTCTGAGCTTAAACACTTTCGCTGGCCACCGAACACGCCAGACATGAACATTATTGAGCACATCTGGGATGCCTTGCAACGTTCTTTTCAGAAGAGGTCTCCTCCCTTTCGTACTCTTACGGATATATGGACAGCCCTGCAGGATTCATGGTATTAGTTCCCGCCAGCACTACTTCAGGCGTTAGTCGAGTCCATGCCGCGTCGTGTTGCGGCACTTCTGCGTGCTCGCGGGGGCCTTACACGGTATTAGGCAGGTGTACCAGTTTCTTTGGCTCTTCGGTGCATACCGAGAGTGTGTCTCCTCTGGGTCGTCAGGCGTATTTTCTCTGGTGTTCCGGAAGCTATTTATAATTTCGCTTTCGCAACGTGTAGCTGTGGTCAGCCCAAACAAATCCTGGTCATCACGTCTCTTATATGACGCCCAGCGTCGACAGGAAGTGTCGCTTTGTTTCTCATTACAAACAAAACTATTTTTAAAGTGGAATTTTACGTGCCCATTCGATAGAGCGATGCTAAATCAGTCTAGTAAGTTATTCGTTCTATTGATATATTAACAGCGCCAGTAATATACTAGGAATAATCAGTACGCCAGCGGCAATTGAGCAGCGTTGCTGCATGGCGGTAGGAGTCTGAGCGGGCCAGGGCGGCGCTGTCGCCACTGGACTGCCGGTTATTCTTCGTGTTTCACTGTCGCTGTTAATATACGTCGATAAAAGGGACATTGCTCTAAAATACACTACTGGCCATTAAAATTGCTACACCAAGAAGAAATGGTATAACGGGAGTAGGATTTGTTGTTGTTGTTGTTATGGTCTACAGTCCTGAGACTGGTTTGATGCAGCTCTCCATGCTACTCTATCCGGTGCAACCTTCTTCATCTCCCAGTACCTACTGCAACTTACATCCTTCTGAATCTGCTTAGTGTATTCCTCTCTTGGTCTCCCTCTACGATCTGTACCCTCCACGCTGCCCTCCAATACTAAATTGGTGATCCCTTGATGCCTCAGAACATGTCCTACCAACCGATCCCTTCTTCTAGTCAAGTTGTGCCACAAACTTCTCTTCTCCCCAAACCTATTCAATACCTCCTCATTATTTATGTGATCTAGCCATCTAATCTTCAGCATTCTTCTGTAGCACCACATTTCGAAAGCTTCTATTCTCTTCTTGTCTAAACTTTTTATCGTCCATGTTTCACTTCCATACATGGCTACATTCCATACAAATACTTTCAGAAACGACTTCCTGACACTTAAATCTATACTCGATGTTAACAAATTTCCCTTCTTCAGAAACGCTTTCCTTGCCATTTCCAGTCTACAGTTTATATCCTCCCTACTTGAACCATCAGCAGTTATTTTGCTCCCCAAACAGTAAAACTTCTTTACTGCTTTAAGTGTCTCATTTCCTAATCTAATTCCCTCAGCATCGCCCGACTTAATTCGACTACATTCCATTATCCTCGTTTTGCTTTTGTTGATGTTCATCTTATACCGTCCTTTCAAGACACCGCTGCTAATATAGGTCGATAAAAGGAACATAGCACTAAAATAATTTGGGAATGGTCTGTGGAAAGAGCACGTAAAATTCGAATTATAAAATCATTTTGTTTGTAAAGTGAAACATACGAACGGGTTCCTTCGGTACTGGGCATCGTACGAAAGGCACGATAAGTAGTGTTTGTTTGGGCTGACTCCGGGTACACGTTGCACAAACGAAATTGCAGATATCTGCCGAAACACCAGAGAAAATGAGCCTGAGGACCCATAGGAGAGACATCTTGTACAAGCGATCTACTAGTGGGTAACGTTGGGAGCTCCGTGAGGCTCATCAGAGGCGACCTGTTGAAGTCATGAAGTTTACAATGACGGAAGACACTAAAAGTTCTGCAGACGATGGATGTTAATTTTAGGAAAAATAGGAGAGAGGCTGAGAATCGTGGAAAAAAAATTTGAAGGAAGAGTAATTCGTCCTCGAAGGAGGTGGCTTAGAAAATATTCATCTGGCCAGTTCTTGACTTTTACTCGTCAGCCAATGGCCGTTACCGGGTTGTACTAATAGGGAGTATAGAGAAAATCCAGCAATGAGCCGCACATTTCGTTAAGGGTTTGTCTGATAAGGGCAAGACCAGTACAGAGATGCTCAACAAACTCTGTTGGCAGACGCTACAAGAGAAGCGCAGCTTATCTTGGAAAAGTTTATTATTGAAATTCCGAGAACATACGTTCCAAGCAGTGTTAGCGAACACATTGCTTCGTCGCACGTAATCTCGTGAAACGATCACGATGCAGCTACGAAAAGAACTGACTGCTGTCCGCAAACAGCTGGAAGCCGCGTTGTCCACGACGGAAAAGCTTCGGGCTAATGTTCAAAGGTGCAACGACATCGGGAAACCAGTGCGATATTATGGAAATGGAAGAGGAGGTAAATGAAGATGAAATGTGAGATATGATATTGCGTGAAGAGTCTGGCAGGGCACTGAAAGACCTAAGTCGAAACAAGGCCCCGGGAGTAGACAACATTCCATTAGAATTACTGACTGCCTTGGGAGAGTCAGTCCTGACAAAACTCTACCATCTGGTGAGCAAGATGTATGAGACAGGTGAAATTCCCTCAGACTTCAAGAAGAATATACTAATTCCAATCCCAAAGAAAGCAGATGTTGACAGATGTGAAAATTGCCGAACTATCAGTTTAGTAAGAATGCTGAAGACTGGATGGGTAGATCACATAACTAATGAGGAGGCATTGAATAGAATTGGGGAGAAGAGGAGTTTGTGGCACAACTTGACGAGAAGAAGGGATCCGTTGGTAGAACATGTTCTGAGGCATCAACGGATCACCAATTTAGTACTGGAGGGCAGCGTGGAGGGTAAAAATCGTAGAGGGAGACCAAGAGATGAATACACTAAGTAGATTCAGAAGGATGTAGGCTGCAGTAGGTACTGGGGGATGAAGAAGCTTGCATAGGATATAGCATGGAGAGCTGCATCAAACCCGTCTCAGGACTGAAGACCACAACAACAACAACAACAACCTTTTGTGTCTTTGGAATACGCTAGTAACCCCGTTGTCGATGCGTCTTGCTATACGCAACATCTCCCCGGTCTGTCTTCAGTCGATAATGATTGGCGGACGGTAGTGAGTCCGCGTTGTCTCTGGGCGGAGAGCGATAAGAGCGCGTGCATTCCGGAAGAGGACGCGGGTGAGTTCCGAAGCGTGTCACGGACGGCTTCTACGAGGAAGAGAGGAAGGGCCGTTCCTGCAGGCTGCGGAAGCGGCGCCGTTGTTTATTGATACGGCCACTAACGAGCGGCGGCTGGCATTAGCGAGTTAGGGCTGTTAGGGCGCCGTTAGGGAGAGGGTCAGGCCCGCGGCCGCGCGGCGGAAAGGTCGCGCCCGCAGCCGCCGCTGGCATTTCACGGAGCATTGCGCGCCCCGGGGCTGGGACGGGCCCCGCACGCGCCCCTGGGGAGCGCCGCGGCCGCAGCACATGTGTGGCCTCCAAAGGGTGCGGTCTCTCTGGCCACTGGCCGACTTACGTGGCTGCCGCGCTCTCCGCGGAGTCACCAGCCGCCACCTCGGCGCAAATGTCGACCTGCTCTGCACGTGTGTTCTTCCCCTCATAGGTCAAAGAACTTACGTCCCTTATAATCCGAAAAAATGCTGGTATTGTAAGCTACCGCTTCTGTTTTGCTCTTTTCTGCTGACGGTTAAGCCTGCAAGCCGAACGTATAAGTGAAAAATTTTGCACAACGGATTTTATAACGCTAATTTCTTGCCCTGGCACTTACGTGCTCTCCAGAAGGGTAAACTTATCCTTCGCTCTATATTTGACATCAACTAGTCGTGTACAAATCTGGTTGGTTTCTAACCATCTCCTCAGTATACGCTAGAATGTTCAGATGTGCTGACCTACAAACACTGCCTCCACCAGGTGGTTTCAAACATGAAGTGCACAAATAAGGAGATAATAAAATGACAAAGAAAAGTACTAGCTATGAAATGATACACTCAGTAGTGTTAAATTCTTTACTCTTCTGCAATTTACTCTATACAAGATTACACAGTACGAGCAACATTATAGTTCTGCCTATTCACATTTGGTAATTACACTGTCTGGCACTGTCCTGTGATATATTCGCGGTCGTTAATTCAAGCGCGGAATACTGACATCAGCTATGGCAATTGCAATTATATTTAGAACTACACTCGCGACTAGCAACGTGAAGCCTCAGCATAGCACGAAAAAGACATGTGATCAGCAATTTACTTCCCCAACCGCCGTTGCGAATGCACGATCACTATAGTGATCTAACGCTTATCGCTGCAAAGGTTCTCGCCTCAGCGAGGCCGGCCGGAGTGGCCGAGCGGTTCTAGGCGCTACAGTCTGGAACCGCGCGACCGCTACGGTCGCAGGTTCGAATCCTGCCTCGGGCATGGATGTGTGTGCTGTCCTTAGATAGGTTAGTTAGGTTTAAGTAGTTCTAAGTTCTAGTGGACTAATGACCTCAGAAGTTAAGTCCCATTGTGCTCAGAGCCATTTTGAACCTCAGCGAGATAACATAAATTCTACCTCACCAAAAGCTTCCGTAGGCACCTCCACGGCTGCCGTGGAACACCAGACGATCCTCAGGCTCTCGCTACAAGTACTCTGTCCCAGTAACCAGGTCGCACACCTCGCCAGGACCAACCTCTCTCCTCGACGCCCCAGGAACAAGTGTTTCTCAGTCGCTACGCTTTTTCGTAGCTCCTGTTCTTTTTTCTTCCCCCTTTTATAGTGTGTGGCCAATCATGTTGCTGGGAGGCGTTCGTTTCCGAGCGCCGACCAATCTCAGTTTTGCAACCGACCGAAGCTTCTAGAAGCTTCCAGACTGTTCCAGAATCTTCCACTCCGGCCGTTGGGAAAACCACCTACACGCCGCCACGCGTTTTGCGAGCGAGCGCCTGTGTCTTCTCCTTGTCCTCGGCCACGTGGCTCCCGCTAAGCCGCGGTCCACCCGCCTGGGGTTTCCAGGAGCTTACGGGCGCTGTTGTCTTCAGCTCTCAGGCCTGCCTGCCTCGCTTGTGTCTTTCCCGTTCTCCTGCCAGCCTCCCGTCTCCGTCCGCTTCACTATCGCCCAACGTGCAGATATTCTGCTACAAATTAAGATCCCTAGCCGATGTCAGTATCGTTCATGGTTTCCTGTCTCGATGTTTATACTATTAAAGGGTCTTCTTTCTGGAGTGGTAGTTGTAATGTGGCTGAAAATGATGCCACCTTACAGTATTAACAGCCGATCACTTAC
This sequence comes from Schistocerca americana, assembly GCF_021461395.2. Lineage (NCBI taxonomy): Eukaryota > Metazoa > Arthropoda > Insecta > Orthoptera > Acrididae > Schistocerca > Schistocerca americana. Next base: position 397,545,187 of record NC_060126.1, on the reverse strand, counting down.
AAACTCGGCCTTTCATTGGTTTATTCGTTATTTCTCTTCTGCGTGTCCTTACAATGTGGTACAATTATAAGACGCAGAATTTTAAAAAAGTGAACCCAAAGGGGAAAAGCAAATTAAAGTGACCACTCTAAGGGCATTCGATTTTGCACCAAAACATGGATACTAATAGAAGCTTGCCATTGGCTCATTTTGAATCTACGTATTACAATATATCGCACCAAATATTTTCAAGTGAAAAAATTAGCATATAGTATACATACAGGGTGGTCCATTGATAGTGACCGAGCCAAATATCTCACGAAATAAGCATCGAACGAAAAAAAATTACAAAGAACGAAACTCGTCTAGCTTGAAGGGGCGAACCAGATGGCGCTATGGTTGGCCCGCTAGATGGCGTTGCCATAGCTCAAATGGATATCAACTGCGTTTTTTTTTTAATAGGAACCCCCATTTTTATTACATATTCCTCTTGTACGTAAAGAAATATGAATCTTTTAGTTGGACCACTTTTTTCGCTTTGTGATAGATGGCGCTGTAATAGTCACAAACGTATAAGTACGTGGTATCACGAAACATTTCGCCAGTGCGGACGGTATTTGCTTCCTGATACATTACCCGTGTTAAAATGGACCGTTTACCAATTGCGGAAAAGGTCGATATCGTGTATAGCTATTGTGATCAAAATGTCTAACGGGCGTGTGCTATGTATGCTGCTCGGTCTCCTGGACGACATCATCAAAGTGTCCGGACCGTTCGCCGGATAGATACGTTATTTAAGGAAACAGGAAGTGTTCAACCACATGTGACGTCAACCACGACCTGCAACAAATGATAATGCCCAAGTAGGTGGTTTAGCTCCTGTCGCGGCTAATCCGCACATCAGTAGCAGACAAATAACGCGAGAATCGGGAATCCCAAAGAAGTCGGTGTTGAGAATGGTACATCAACATCGACTGCACCCGTACCATATTTCTATGCACCAGGAATTGCATGGCGACGACTTCGAACGTCGTGTACAGTTCTGCCAGTGGGCACAAGGGAAATTACGGTACGATGACAGATTTTTTGCACGCGTTCTATTTAGCGACGAAGCGTCATTCACCAACAGCGGTAATGCAAACCGGCATAATATGCACTATTGGGCAACGGAAAATCCACGATGGCTGTGACAAGTGGAACATCAGCGACCTTGCGGGGTTAACGTATGGTGCGGCATTATGGGAGGAAGGATAATTGGCCCCCATTTTATCGATGGCAATCTAAATGGTGCAATGTATGCTGATTTCCTACCGATGTTACTACAAGATGTTTCACTGCGTGACAGAATGGCGATGTACTTCCAACATGATGTATGTCCGGCACATAGCTCGCGTGCGGTTGAAGCGGTATTGAATAGCATATTTCATGACAGGTGAATTGGTCGTCGAAACACCATACCATGGCCCGCACGTTCACCGGATCTGACGTCCCCGGATTTCTTTCTGTGGGGAAAAAATGTTGAAATGTGTGTGAAATCTTATGGTACTTAACTGCTAAGGTCATCAGTACCTAAGCTTAGGCACTAATTAACCTAAATTATCCTAAGAACAAACACACACACCCATGCCCGAGGGAGGACTCGAATCTCCGCCGGGACCAGCCGCACATTCCATGACTGCAGCGCCTGAGACCGCTCGGCTAACCCCGAGCGGCTCTGTGGGGAAAGTTGAAGAATATTTGCTATCTTGATACACCGACAACGCCCGACAACATACGTCAGCGCATTGTCAATACATGTGTGAACATTACGGAAGGCGAACTACTCGCTTGAGACGAATGTCGTTACACGTATTGCCAAACGTATTGAGGTTGACGGACATCATTTTGAGCATTTATTGCATCAATGTGGTATTCACAGGTAATCACGCTGTAACAGCATGCGTTCTCAGAAATGGTAAGTTCACAAAGGTACGTGTATCACATTGGAACAACCGAAATAAAATGTTCAAACGTACCTATATTCTGTATTTTAATTTAAAAAACCTACCTGTTACCAACTGTTCGTCTAAAATTGAGAGCCATATGTTTGTGACTATTACAGCGTCATCGACCACAAAGTGAAAGAAGTGGTCCAACTAAAACATTCATATTTCTTTACGTACTACAAGAATATGTAATAAAAAATGGAGGTTCCTATTAAAAAAAACTCAGTTGATATCCGTTTGACCTACGGCAGCGTCATCTAGCGGGCCAACCATAGCACCATCTGGTTTCCCCCTTCAAGCTTGACAAGTTTAGTTCTTTGTAGTTTTTTCGTTTGACGCTTATTTTGTGAGATATTTGGCCCGGTTACGATCAATGGACCACCCTGTATATGTATTTATCTGAAGACCTCCATAGCACTGTTCCACTTTTCAGTGCAGATTATTAGTATAAAACGATGTACACAAAGGTTATAATTAAACTTTCGCTCTTGAGCCATTGTAGACGAAAAACTGTTTACCGTGCTGGTACCCAACTTTATACACTCAAGAGCCATAGAAACTGGTACATCTGCCTAACATCTTGTAGGGCCCCGCGGGTCCGCAGAAGTGTATCAACACGACGTAGCATGGCCTCGAGCGCTGGAAGGAATTGACAGCATGAACCCTGCAGGGCTGTCCATAAATCTGTACGAGTACGATAGGGTGGAGATCTCTTCTGAACAGCATGTTGCAAGGCATCCCAGATACGCTCAATAATGGAGAGTTTGGTGGCCAGCGGAAGTGTTTAAACTCGGAAGAGTGTTCCTGGAGCCACTCTGTAGCAATTCTGGACGTGTGGGGTGTCGCATTGTCCTGCCGCAATTCTCCAAGTCCGTCGGAATACACAATGGACATGAATGGACGCAGCTGATCAGACAGGACGCTTACGTACGTGTCACCTGCAAGAGTCGTACCTAGACTATCAGGGACACCATATCGCTCCAACTGCACACGCCCCACCCCATTACAGAGCCTCTACAAGCTTGAACAGCTCCCTGCCGACATGCAGGGTTCATGAGCTTCTCTCCACACCCGCACACTTCCAACCACTCGATACAGTTTGAAACGAGACTCGTCCGACCAGGCAATATGTTTCCAGCCATCAACAGTCCAATGTCAGTATTGACGAGCCCAGGCGAGGCGTAAAGCTTTGCGTCGTGCAGTCATCGAGGGTACACGAGTAGGGATTCGGCTCCGAAAGCCCATATTGATGATGTTTTGTTGAATGGTTCGCACTCTGACATTTCTTGATGGTTCAGCATTGAAATCTTCATCAATCTGCGGAAGGGTTGTACTTCTGGCACATGGAACGATTCTGTTCAGTCGTCGTTGGTCCCGTTCTTGCAGGATCTTTTTCCGGCCGCAGCGATGTCGGAGATTTGATGTCTTACCGGATTCCCAATATTCTAGGTACACTCGTGAAACGGTTGTAAAGGAAAATCCCCACTTCATTCTACCTCAAAGATGCTGTGTCCTATCGTTCCTGCGCCGACTCCCTACACCAGTTTATTTGGCGCTTCAGTGTAGGAATAATATTCACACTGTGCGCTGCAGGTTTTGCGTCATTAATATTGTTAGTATCAAGACTTACCGTTAGGCTCCAGTACTGATACGGCGACGTAGGGCTGAAACATAAGCATCAGTGAGCATTACAGCTGCAGACATTCTGCACGGGTCCGGACAAGGTGAGCAGGGGTTTATTCGTGAAGCTGTCTTATCGAAACAACAGAATTAGTGCTGCCGCTCTTTGCGAGTATCGACGCAGTAAACGAACAGGTCCTGTTTCCTTGCCAGAGTTGAAAAACATCATTCGGAAGTTCAAATTAACTAACGATTTCGGAAGTGCTCCTGGAGAGATCGACGATCAATTGCACTGCGAATTGTCGAAAAAGTTACCTTCGCCATGGCTAAGAATGCTGGACCCAACGTGCGATCTTAAGCTGATCACGAGGTGTGTAATGACAGCTGAGCACTCGTTGGTCCATCGTTATTTCGGTGCAGTCTCTAGTGTCGTGGATGCATATGGTCGTCACACTGAGAAACGTTCGTAACCTCTGACGTGAACACGGTACGCAGTTAACAAACACTACCCTCACACGTGGGAAATACACTACTGGTCATTAAAATTGCTACACCAAGAAGAAATGGAGATGATAAGCGGGTATTCATTGGACAAATATATTATACTAGAACTGACATGTCATTACATTTTCACGCAATTTGGGTGCATAGATCCTGACAAATCAGTGCCCAGAACAACCACCTCTGGCCGTAATAACGGCGGAGCTTGGATGGCGTGTAAAGGTACAGCTGCCAATGCAATGAACTGTTTCGAAAAGTATCGACTTTTTCACGAGTAGTAGAGTGTCGACTTTTCCCGATCGACGCCATGTCGGCATTAATACTTCACACATGAGATTATCAAATCGAAAGGAATAACAAGGAACTACATTTGCAAACCAAAAGACGTTTCTTTAAAGAATGACATGGTAAAAAATTATTACTGTAAGCGTAAATGAGGTAACAAGAATGAAATAGCTGATTTACGCAAGACAAATGAAAATAAAGAAGTTTTTATTAAAAAATACTTGAAAAAGCTTCCTCTGTCAGATACACTTGCAACAGTAATGGAATATGTTACAACTAGTCTGATCACTCCTAGGCAGGCAGCAGCATTGGTCAGTGGCCCAATCCCCGCCCCAGCCACTTTACCCTGGCTGATGCTACTCTTGCACGTGTATTAAGGAGATAAGGCTATAGGTTATCCATCTACTGCAACTGAATGTTTATTACTGTTTTCAACCAAACAAGTTTCACATACTCATATTAGCAATTAACAGCAGTCTATAAATGAATAAGACATAATTGTTTAACTATACATGTTGTATGTAGTATTTACGGCAACCACATTTAGGATATCTCATTTATGACGAGCACATTTGGGATATCTCACTATTTACACTAGTTAGCCTGAGGCTTGCACAACATGGCTAGCACGGACAGATGCATCAACTCAATCTTCAAGCTGACGGCCACGTCACCAAAAATTACTCGATTTTGATTTATCACTTTTATGTCCCCTGCTCGCCAAAGCGGGACAGAAGCCACATAGCATTAAAACATAAAACAAAGGAAGCCAGCAGTGAAGATATAATGGGGTTATGATATACGAGAGACGTCAATGAAACTCAGTTTCCAGAAATAGGAAGAGATGTGAAACATTTGACTGAGGGAATGAAATAATACATTTCTTGAAATTTTCCCAGTGGATTGAATATTGCATCATCTTTCGGGTGCGCAGCCATATATTAGAAGGTGACGTAATATAAGAAACAACGTAGTTATATGTTAGAAAGGCAGGAATGGAGCGAGATAAAAAGAATAATTAATCTGCTGGAAATGAAGTAAAGTTGGGCAAATTCTGAGAACTGCTGAGGAAGATGAAAGAATATTTTTCATATGCTGATGGCAGTCGGTGTAGTTACCCTGAAACATGAAACGAACCATGTGAAACACACTAGCAATGTTGCACATGAAAGAGTTGAGAATCCCGCAGAGACAGAGCTACATTATGAAAATTCAGAAGCGTTTAATGATGATCTCGAAAGCCTGGATGAATTTAAATATTATTTGCAGAAGTTTCAGAACCCAGAATCCCATAGCAAGACTGACTGGGACAAGTCAGCTGTTCTGTCAAAATGTATGTGCCCCAGTTGGTGGAAAGGTAATAAAAATTTAACTGCTAGAGTTATTGACAGCTAATACTATCGAGAGGTCTTGTCAGAAGAAACAGGAAATAATGAGGTTCATAAAGAGAAAGTAAATCCCTTAATAATAGTGTGAAGAAATCAGTTGTGCGAAGAATATGATGCTGATGAAGCATTTGGGATAATGTACATTAAAAGTGTGAAGGAGGAAGAGATTCAGACTATTTTATTTTATTAAATACTACGTCGGCAACTCTGACTACATCAGGCAGAAGTTCAGTAACATGTCTTACATTACTCCCTGTTCTATTGTTATTTATAAATCAAAATCACATAAACATAAAGTGAATTGATGGATCTGTAATCCTGGACAAACCAACGACCACAACGTAAGTACATTCACCGGAGCTAAGGATCAAAACATCTACTGATGGGGGGCTTTATTTCTTTGCTGGATGACAGTGTTGATGCCACTTCGGCTGAGAACCAATATTGATTTCTAGAAATTTCACGCTTGGTATACAGTCCGTACAAATATCATTTACATTTAAGTGTCATTTTTGTCCCCTTAAAACTGAAATTCATAACATTTATTTGCTTTATCTTCAGTGGAGCTTTATTACATATTGACCAATGGTACTGTCATCAGCAATGAGAATTTTCCCCATAACTAACGCCACTGTCTCCTAATACGATACCCCCACTAACTCCAATATTAACGTATTTTGGTTGTAAAGGTGTTTCATAAAAAGCTTAGCCTTATTTGAGGTTCGTGTTATCTCTGTTCCTTGTATTCCATCCGCTAAGAATACTCGGCTCCACCTCTTATTCCTAATGATTCTAGCTTATTTAGTTGTTCTTTCAGTTAACAGTATACAAACCGTAAACAGATCTAAAAATATGACTGTAACACATTCATCGTTGTCAAAAGCATCAAGAACCGCTTTTAAGAATTTTACTACAGCTGATTCGGTACTTCTATTACTTTGCAACCGAAAATGTGATTACTTGGAAGGTTACATTTATTAAAGCACTTCATTAGTCTGTCTCACAAATTTGATTCCGTTATATTTGGGAATGACGTCAGTAGGGAAATGTATCTGTAGCTTTCTATGTCCTCTGCAATACCTTTCTTTAGAAGAGGTTCAATCCTTGTCTGCTTAAAATACTCTGGAAAATAGCCTGATGTTAATGACTAATTTTTCATCTGTTCGGATGTAATACGAAAGGCAGAACTATAGTTATAGCCTTCCTTAACTCGTCCTCTGAACGAGGCACTGAGACAAGGCTGGACGTAAGAGACCTGGAAACCAGAACTTGCAGTTTTTGTAAAGAAAGGCCGCAGTGTAGATCCCAGAAATCCGAAGAGCTTTGGCCCTACATAATTGATAAATATTTTAACACGTCGCAAACAATGTTCGATACCGCAAAATGGCAGAGTGGCACAAAGTGATAAAAGATATTACCAATGGCAGCCTATATGACTTGAAACATGGACCTGTTTTCTGGGATCTTACAAGTGAGCCACTGCTGGAACTATTAGATGGGACTGACGAAGCAGTCTCTGTTGTGACTTACGTTGATGATATCTTATTTGTAGTCCCTGGGGTTTCCAGACGGGAGTTTGAAGAAAATGCAAACCATGTGCTCTCAAGGCTGCAGCCGGGATGCAGAAACGAAGAATTAACAACAGCTGCGAATAAGAATACATGCTTAGGGTGTAAGTGGGCTGTTTATGTTTTCTTATTGGCAACGTTACGTAGCGCTCCGTATGAAAATCACTGGCTGTGCTGTGTGCAGTCTGTGGCTAGTTTGCATTGTTGTCTGCCATTGTAGTGTTGGGCAGCTGGATGTGAACAGCACGTAGCGTTGCGCAGTTGGAGGTGAGCCGCCAGCAGTGGTGGATGTGGGGAGAGAGATGGCGGAGTTTTGAAATTTGTAAGACTGGATGTCATGAACTGCTATATATATTATGACAATTAAGGTAAATACATCATTTGTTCTCTATCAAAATCTTTCATTTGCTAACTATGCCTATCAGTAGTTACTGCCTTCAGTAGTTTGAATCATTTATTTAGCTGGCAGTAGTGGCGCTCGCTATATTGCAATAGTGCGAGTAACGAAGATTTTTGGTGAGGTAAGTGGTTTGTGAAAGGTATAGGTTAATGTTAGTCAAGGCCATTGTTTTGTAGGGATTATTGAAAGTCAGATTGCGTTGCGCTAAAAATATTGTGTGTCAGTTTAAGCACAGTCACGTATATAATTGTTCAAAGGGGATGTTTCATATGTCTACCCTTTGCCAAGGATATCTCACTGAAATCTTCTGATTTTTTCTTGTAGTTTGTGTAATTAGTGTAGCTATTGTTTATTGCTAGCGCGTAATTATAGAGAGAATTTCCTTTGTAGTTGCAGTCTTTCATTGTTGTTCAGTAAAACAGTTGTGGCATGCATGTAAATTTGCACCAAGTATTTCGCAGCTGCGCTTGCAATTAACTAGATATTAATTTCAGTGCTATGTTAATGTGTTCTCTTATTTTTGCTCTTCAAATTGTGCTTTTCTGTGTTATCGTGTGAAATATTGTGACAATAATGGCGTGTGAAAAACGCAACACTAGGCTCCAAAGTAAACTGAGAAATACTAGTGACGACGAGCGTAGCTTATCAGTACCACTGTGTAATGAATTAACAGACATTCAAAGTAGTAATTTGCTAATTGTGCATAGGGAAATGGAGCGGGCGGCAAATAATGGTGTAGACAGTGAAACAATTAGTGAACAGGGAAGCATTATCGATCGATCGGTCAGCAACAGCTCGCCTGAGGATTCCGAAATGACAGGACACAATCTTGCAAATACTGTAGATTCAGGTTTTGCGTCCTCATCGTTTTCTCAAATAAATCAAGACACATTTTCTGCTTTTCAAAATGCGAATATTGCCGGTTCAAATGCACTGCCGAATAGCACTGAGGAACATGTTTCAGACACCAGTGCATTGTTATTACTGTTAGTGCAACAAATGGAACAAAGGCTACAAAAGTTAGACACAATGGAACAAAATCTTCAAAAGTTAGACACAACGCTTGAACAAAATCAGAAACAAATGGGACAAAATCTTCCAAAGTTAGACACAATGGAACAAAATCTTCAAAAGTTAGACATGACGGAACAACACCAGAGACAAACACAGCAACAGTTAGACGCAATGGAACAAAATCTTCACACCACGCTTGAACAAACACGTGAAGATTTAACTACTGAGTTACATAAAATCGAATTGAAATGTCAAAAAGTCTGTAACGACGTAAAAACACAAATTTGTGAGCATTTCCAACCTATTTTTTTGCGTCATGAAAATGCATTACAGAATCACGAAGCAGCCATAAAAGAACTGCAAACTATTGTTCATGAAAATCACGACACCTTGCAAGCTAAAATTGACTCAGTTGCATCTACCGATTCGGTTACACAACTTGCAAAAACTCAGGAAAACTTAAAAGACACAGTAGATACGATTTCAACACAGATGGACACTCTGAAACTTGGTTCAGGAAAACACACAGAGGCAATAATTTCACTAACGGATAAAGTAGCAGAACTTATCTATAAAGATAGATGATGATCTGAATGACACAAGACCTGTAGCCTTCACGGACACTGAAGAGTACGAACAAATTAGAAAATTCAAACAAAATCAAAATCAAATCAATACACAGTACAAAAGAGAAATCCGGGAAGTACAAGATCACTTGGCACAAGTAATACAAGAATTACATATTTCAGAGGACACTCGCGCTCCAGTACAGGAAGAGGGACATAGAAATACGGAACAACCACAAAATAATAACACAGGACACTTCGGAAATTATGAAAGAAATTGGCAAGGCGCATTGGATTTTGAGATGGAACCGCCGAAACGAAGTAACAATGAGCGAAATGCGACTCGCCGACACGATGATTTTGACTATAAGCTGTTCATTACTACACGTAAATTCAAAATATTTAAGAATTCTGACAACGATATTCATCCACAATTCTCTCATTGTTTTCCTCCCAACTGGTCATTGGAACACAGGTTAGAATTTATGTGTGGCTATTTAGAGAATGAACCAGCTGTAAGAATGCGATTGGGCATCCACGATGGCCACAGTGAAGGAGAATTTTATCATGCCTTCCTCTCAGCGTATTGGTCTCAAGCTACACAAGACCGAGTAAAACATAGCGTCATAATGATGAAACGTTTCGAACAATCTGAATCTTCCAGTCTTATGAAATATTTTGAAGACATGTTGCATAAGAATCAGTATCTTTCAAACACATTCAGCCTCTCAGAACTCATCCGCATTTGCTTAATCAAATTGCCTGAACATTTACGACATATTATTTTAGCAGGACGTTGCAAAGACGACATTGAAGCTTTTCAGGGACTGTTACAAGAACTGGAAATTGACACTGACAATTGCGGAACGCGAAAACAGGAGCACAACAATGACAGAAATGACAGAAATAATACACGACAAGGCTATTCTTACAACGTAAATCGTGACCAAAACAGACACCACCCGTATGACAACCGTTGGCAGAGTAGTAATAATTACAGGGAAAGATCACCTCTCCGCAGTAATGACTATCACAGAGACAATCAGAGAAACAGACAATATGGGAACCAAAATAATTATTATCAAGGGAGAATGAATAGCTTTAGATGCAACGGTCCAGTGCGCAGTTACGATTCAGGGAGAAATTCCCAACCACATGACCGGCGTGAAAGAAACTATGGAATCTACCGACATGACGACATACGATATAATCGTAACGACAGACCTGAATTGCATCAGAAATGGCGAGCTTCAAACAGGGCAGGGCCTTCTCGTCAAGGTGAATTTGTAGAAGTTAGGTCTCCTAATCCCAAAAACGACGCGCGCCAACAAAGGAACAGACAATGACTCGCACCGCAGGCAGCCGTGTGCGCCGGCTGGCTCAGAGAAAAATAACATAGACGCTAACCTTGAGAAAAATTTTAGCATTCCTCACCGACGTATACCGCATGATAATTCCGTTCAAGTTGAACCTCTGCGTACTAGGAAGAGTAAAGGATTGCACCACATTTCACATGTAAAACCGTTTATTGAAAGATAATCTGCTTTATAACTTAATCTTTGCCATAAAATTTTTCACTTTACATTACTAGTATGCTTTGTCAGACTTAGAATCTGTTAACATGCAACAATGTTTGAAGTTAAATATCCAGTCAAGAACCAAGGGAACTTATTTAAACAGAAATTACGAATGCATTGTTATTGTGAACAGACGACACAGTGCTATTGTGTGTGTACATTCTTGCTTGTTAGTTGCACGATTACGTAACGACTATAAGGCTCACATACTTAGAACATTTACCAGTACTGCTAATGAGATTTTAATGCAACATTTTGGTTTACTTGAAAATACATTCTGGATTTAAAGTACTTTCTGTGAGATACCAGATGACACTGTGGTTAGTTTATGTGACAGCTACACGATTTTATCACGACGCTACTAATGAGTGACAATTTACAATGTTGCTTTTGCGGTGTATCTGTTTTATATCTGCACAGTTTTTCTGAATTGTTCTGGAAAGTAAAACATGTTTTAGTAGTAACTTTTGTGGTATAGCTATAATGAGACAGCCTTTTTTGTAGCACAACAATAAGTTACATTATAGTACTTTCTTCATCACAGCAATAAGCATAATAACTACGATAGCTATACGCAAAGCATCTTACTTTTGTTTATGATGAGGTGAGTACATTGACTTCAGCAGAACTTTGCTTTCAGAGGACGATAACTACGACACTTCAACAGAATTATCTTACAGCAAGACGCACATTTAGCGCTACAGGACACGCAGTTCAGTGATTAATTTTGTACTTAAAACATTTATTTTTAAAGATTTTTGAATTACAAAGAAAGTTTTTCATGATACATTTCATTCCATTGCTGTAATCTGTAGCACCTGAGGGTATAATTACATTAATCCTCAGGGGGGGGTACACGCTTACTTTGTGTATCATGTGTTTGGTAAGCACAAGGAGCCCTGGCTAATATGGTATCTGCTTATACAACTTTACACTTCAGTACCATATTTCTCTAACACATAAATTACACAGCTATCTGATCATTTAACTGAGAGACAAACATTTTTTTTTTTACTACGTCAGTGACAGATGTTTACGCAATTACAAAGTTGGATAACTTCACACTTATGAAATTGTATTTCGTCTGTACTTTGTGAACTGTTCATATTTTTTGGGAACCGTTGGGATAGTATGAGAGCTTTGAATGATATATTTGATATAGGATCATGATTTTTATAGTATGTTTGAGGTAGATGACTCTATTTAAATGAGCAGAGAATTTTCTTTAGGTTTTCAAATTATTGCAGAAAGCTACGAGGTTTCCAAGATTTGACTGAGGTGTTATGATGTTATTATTAAGATGACGATGTGTATTATGCTGCTGAGGTATGTTTATGATCAATAAGATGATGCTACCGTATATGAGGAATTTGATTATGCTACGTATTTCTTATGATGTAATATTGAAGAAGTGTCGACAAATATGTATATGTGTAATAAGGTAATGAATAATGAGTAGTGGTTAGGGACTCTGACTTGTGAAAAAGGATGTTGGAAACCAAGAATCGTACTTTAAGAGTTATGAAATGTGTGTAAATGCATTATTGTACCACAATGATGACGAAATTTTTTTGGACACTGTTATATTTACAGGATTTTGTTTCTACAGATTTGTAACGCAAATTCTAGACCTGTGAAATTTTTTATATGAGACTGTCACTACAGTGCAAACTGGTGTCATAAATATTTCGGCAAGAAAGTTAAGTGACCACCTGCACATAATGCGTCATGGACACCCAGCTGCGTCACAATCGCCTGGAAAAGAGCCATTTGTGTGTGCCTTTCAGAGGCACAGAAGAAAAAAAAAAGGGGCCATTATTCTCGCTATTGACATTCCTTTGTAGAAAGCATCACAAATACGACACGCTCAAACTTGAAAACATATGATAACACTGTGGAGCTCTTAATTTATGATATTTACTGAAATGCCTAATGAAATACCGAGAAATATTTTATGTCTATACACCTGATTATGACTACTGTCTTTCTAGTTGAGAGATTTTTTTTACTACCTTATGAAATGCCATATGACTAATGAATGATGTTTCATGCCTTCCTTTGTACATATTTGCTCATTTTCTTTAATATCTAGTTTCTAGCTGCACTGCAGCATTGGTTAAAATAAAATTTAATAGATGTACTAATATAGATACTTTATGCCTATAGATCCAGCAAATAATCACTTTATGATGTACTTAAAAACAAAAAAACGAAGGAGCACAAAAACATTTCACAGGAATTGCATACAGAATTTTCTTTTCAAGTACTTGGTAATTTCTTTTGTAGAATAAGTTGTGGTGCACCACTTTAATTACATAGACATTAAGATGTGAATATACATTTCCCATATCTGCATTGTTATCTTTAGTGTAATATTTTTTTTGCTTGAGCTTTGTCATGTTTAGATATAAGTTATTACATTTGCTGCTGCTGTTTGCCAGGCATAGCGCTACTAAATTTCACTTTACATTACTCTGTTAAGCCAGTTTTACTACTGATTTATTTTTCTTGTTGCTGCACATTGGCTCATATTAGTTGTAATTTTGCATTTTATCCTTTAATTTAGATTTACTGCTGCTTGCTTTGCAATTTGATTTTTTTGTCATTGCTGTTTGTACTAGTTGTTTTGTGCTGCTGCATTGCATCGTCCCTTAATTCAGCATCTGAGCTCAGTAGATTTAAGTTAGCTTAAGATGGGGTAGGCCATATAAGAGAACAAGTTGTGATGAATTGGAAGAGGCACTTATGCAGTTTAGCAGGTACAGAAAAAATTTTTCAATTTTTTTCAAAATTTGATCGATTATAGTCAAATTTGATACGCTGATTACGAATACGATATTTATTTTCGCCCCGGTCAATTATTTACATCAAAAAAATTGTTTTAAATTTTTTTAAAATTTTTTTATTTTTCAATATTTTGTCGATATAGTGAATTCTGATGCGCTGATTTCGAATATAACATCCATTTTCATTTTCCCTTGACCGTCGGCGATATCTTCTGCCCGATAAGTGCGGCGCTGCCGATGACGCAACATTGCGTAATACACTAACTAATCAGTATTTTCAAATCATAGGCGGCCGCTGCTACGGCCGCATTCCAAAAAAAAAACTCCCAACCTAACCTCAAGTGGGCTACGCTACAGATCACTTTATTTATGAAAATACAAAGTACAATCACCAACAAACTTTACATATTCACCCACAAAGCTCTCCAAGCCAGATACATTTGGAATGAAAATTTTTTTTTCCGTACATGCTAAACTGCATAAGTTAGGCCATATAAGAGAACAAGTTGTGATGAATTGGAAGAAATGCATTGAGAAGCTATAAGAAAATGGTTTGACCAAAAAAGTATTTTGAAAGAGGATATGAACCAAAAAAGTAGGTTTTACAGACAACAGGTTTAGGTAGGATTTTCTTGGAAGTAAATGATCAGGTAAGATAATGGAAAATAAATAATGAGGTAAGGAATGTGTGAACATATAAATACAGAAAGCATGCTTGGATAGAATTTTTTTGGTGGAAACAAATGTTGAAATAAAAGGAAAGATATATGGAATGAAGTTTTGGGGTGGACTGCAGTACCAAATGTCGCACTGGAAACAAACCCTGTCCTGTATTTTTGTGTTATTACACTATGTGAATTTGTGTTTTTCCTGGCTTAATGTGTTTAGATAATAAGAGTTATGTTGTAGAATTTTTCTGATAATATGTTATTTTCTTTGTAAAGATGTTTAGACATTATTTATTCTGTTTTGTTTTAATGCTCATGTGTGAAGTTGATGTTTCAAAAGTTATTCTGATCTTTTATGTATGTACTCATGTCATAATTCCTGTAACACTGATGTATATGTTATTTCGATTCTTCTGTAAAGCCTGTACTACAAATGTTACCTGTATTGTTATGTTCTTTAATGGTGTATTTTGTACCTTTCTTATTGTATTCTTATGTTATAAAATTGTAATTGACACCAGTTCACCATATTATTAACTTGTAAGTTCCATTTCACTGCACACGTTTCTGTTGGTCATAGTATATGGACAATATGTGAGAAGTAGGGACTATTAGTGTTTGCACGTGTGTTAATAATTCAGCAAGGGACTGGATAACAGCATTGCTGGTTCTTAGGACAATTCCAAAAACTTTGTGAGTGCACAAGTGGTGGTTATGGACTAGCTATATTGTCTGCAAGACTCTTCGATGTTGATTGTGCACCTGCACAGTCGCAGCAGATGGCTGCTGGCCATCTCTACAAGGACTACAGTGGATCTACACCTTTGCTGACTCACCAGTACCATTATTTCTACAAGGACTGCAGTGGGTCTGCACCTCTGGTGGCCCACCAATACCACAATCTCTACCAGGACTACAGTGGGTCTGCACCTCTGGTGGCCCACCAATACCGTAATCTCTACCAGGACTACAGTGGGTCTACTCTGTGATGACCTACCTACCAATATTCTTCAAAACTTCGACTGACTCTGCGGTGGGTTTGCTCTGTTGTGGCCCATTACCTGTCTGCATGTCAAGAATCAGCACTGTCTTTTCTTTGGAAGGACAGCACTACTTCTTCAAGACTGCATGGAAATCCACTACTTCCGTGTGCATTTTCTTCTACTGCTCAGACTTTGAGAAAAACACTGCTATTTTACTGTGATGAACGATCAGGACTGTCTTTATGGACTGTAGGAAAATTTTAGCTTTTGAGCAACATTGTATCAGTAAGTGTATGCATTTGATTTCTTTGTTATTGTAATTATGAAAAATTTTATCAGATCATTATTGGCCACTGCCCAAAACAATTTGTAAAATTCTTTGTGGGGAGCATGGGGGCTATGTAAGTAGGCAACGTTAAGTAGCGCTCTGTATGAACACTGGCTGTGCTGTGTGCAGTCTGTGGCTAGTTTGCATTGTTGTCTGCCATTGTAGTGTTGGGCAGCTGGATGTGAACAGCGCGTAGCGTTGCGCAGTTGGTGAGCTGCCAGCAGTGGTGGGTGTGGGGAGAGAGATGGCGGAGTTTTGAAATTTGTAAGACTGGATGTCATGAACTGCTATATATATTATGACTATTAAGGTAAATACATCATTTGTTCTCTATCAAAATCTTTCATTTGCTAACTATGCCTATCAGTAGTTAGTGCCTTCAGTAGTTTGAATCTTTTATTTAGCTGGCAGTAGTGGCGCTCGCTGTATTGCAGTAGTGCGAGTAACGAAGATTTTTGGTGAGGTAAGTGGTTTGTGAAAGGTATAGGTTAATGTTAGTCAGGACCATTGTTTTGTAGGGATTATTGAAAGTCAGATTGCGTTGCGCTGAAAATATTGTGTGTCAGTTTAAGCACAGTCACGTATATAATTGTTCAAAGGGGACGTTTCAAAGGGCAAGCGTTTCCTAAACCGAAAGTAGTAGTATATCGGGGTTTGTAGCGCAGTTTTGATATCAAATTGTTATGCAGATTAATTAAATTGATCAATTAATCACACCCACCCACACCCTCGACCACGCCCACCACCGACCAAAGACGACATCACGTGTTTCCTCGGCTGCACGTGTGCGCCAGCCCCTCACCCCCTCCCCCACCACCTTCCCCCCAACCTACTCTATGGGCGGTAATTTCGAATTTTGGTGGGATATTTCGAATTTTGGAGGTAATTTCGGCTTTTGGAGGGAATTTCTTTGTCCCTGGGCTGTGCTGACATTCCACCCCACACCCCACCTGGGAACTGATGGGAAATTAAAGCTGCCGGTAACCTTTCTGGGATTCGAAATCTGGTCCTCCTAGGTGGAAAGCCAAAGTGTGCCCCCCTGACACAATTAAATCACCAGAGGCGCCTGGAACTGACAGAAAATTAAAAACGACTCTGCCCTTTCTGGGTGCACCCTCTAACACATGGAAACTGCCCTGATGGGGGAGAGGAAGGTTAGGTTAGTGTACTTTATTTATTTTGGTCGGGAAACTGACGCAAATATCGATCCTAATTACATAATTAATCACAAATATTGGGCCTAATTACATAACTATATGCAGAGCGCTACATAAGGATGGCATATAATCGCAATAAAACTCAAAAACTAATGATACCATACAACTGGCTTTATCCTGCTAGGAAAAAAATTTCGTAATACCACTCGAAAGTACTGACAGACACACTCAAACTCTACCCTACACCTTCAAGCTGGTGGGAAAAAGGCTGGAGTGTAAGGTACTATCTTCATTCTTTTTGGCAGAAAATACGTTTAGCTGACGAGATGCTGGTGTTGGACAGAGAGGGGTTCAAAAAGTGTATTACCTGTAAGCATACAGTATCTGTCATTGTTTGACGTCAGAGCTCGCTACAGAAGTCTGCTCAAAATCCATCGTGCAGTCCAGGTAATGGAAGCAAATACACCCTACCACAATTGATGCGAAAAAAATTCGTCACAGTTCTAATTACACTTCGAAAATGTGAAAAACCAACACTCGTAATGAACGGGTCACAATGCAGCACATGTACTGGGGAAAATCGTCATCCTAAAAGACTGCAGAGGAGGCGGTAGTTGTTACGTGCGTTCTCCTCGATAGGCATCCACAAACTACCGAAAATCGAAGCCCCCTTCCTCCCTCCCTACGCCCTTCCCACCCTTCATCTACCTATGGGAGGGACACACGCTAATTCAAATGGCCAGCTGCTCCACCGACTGCCTCGCAGTGTGGGCAGGATGCTGTCAGCCGTTTGCTGCCACCCTCTGTGGTTTTCCACATTGTTGTCAATGAGAAACATCACGTCTATGTTTTATTTCTACCAACCTGTGCTGTGGTGGCTGTATAGTTTATGCCATGCGATGTTCAGTTTTCTGTGAGAGCCAGAGGATCGAAACATGTTAATGTCGGTTTAGCAGCAGCTGACACAGGTCTCTAAGTCGTGGTAGGAAAAACAAAGTGTATGACGGTGTACACTGATTGGGTGTGTTGCAAACGAAAACAACAATGTATTAAACTGCTTATGAAGGAGCAATACAGGAACCTCTTGTGTGATTGATAGTCTGTTGGATATGGTTATCCTACAGTACAGGTGATGAAACTTTACACTGGTGTTTGGAAGCGACTTCGATCACCTGCTCCAATGATCCAATACCTGTATATTTAATAGATTCGATAGGATCGCCACATATGTTTGGGTGATAGACATGAATGCACCATGAGAGACACAGGTCTCCTTCGGACTACCTGTATATGGTTCAGAGATGTGTCACAAAATCTTTGTCCTTCCTCTATGTTATGTATGATGTATAGTCTTCCTAATTTTCCCAACAAGAAACACCACCGTAACTGCTCATACTAGTTTTCTACTACCTCGTGTTGCAGGGGAATGCTTCGTTTGG
Source organism: Schistocerca americana (assembly GCF_021461395.2). NCBI lineage: Eukaryota > Metazoa > Arthropoda > Insecta > Orthoptera > Acrididae > Schistocerca > Schistocerca americana. Next base: position 397,526,943 of record NC_060126.1, on the reverse strand, counting down.
CGCTGGCCTTACACACTGTACACGGTTGGCGGAGCTATGACACCATGTTCCCATTTCCACCAAGTGGTGAAAACGCGCTCCTGTTGCATTAACTCAGTTCTTCCTGTTTCCCCACAGGATGCAGAAGGTCTTAGATATAGCGCTCTCGGACTTCTGTACAGGTCAGACTTAAATTGGGACGATCACATTGACTAAACTTCAGGGAGGGTGAGGCAGAGATTTAGGAGCAGTTACAAGATGCAGAGGGACTGTCCAAAAAAAGCGCTGGAGTTCTTGGTGTATGGGATCCTTAGCAGATAGGTTAAAAAAAAAGTGAGTCGTTGTGAGATACGAACACGATTCATCAGTGGCTGTAATCATTAAATGACATCTCTATAGGATCCAACACAAATACGTGGTTCAACAGATAGACTTGATTCCAAATTGCGGACAGCATTTCGAACAGTATTTCTGCCTGAAAGCATAACACTATCAGCGACCGTGTGTACCTGTAGACTCAAGATCGCTTTTTATGCAGGGTGATGGTAACGTACGCGTTATGATCGTGTTTTTTAATAGCGCGGCCCTTACGCGAAATGTATGTTGTGGGTTGTATAATCCCTCTGTGGTCAGATTCAGATGTCATTTCTCGAAAAGAAAAATGTGTTCCCTCCATGGATTCTCAGTTCTCCTACTTGGCGAGTGTAATCCGACTGCTGAAAAAAAAATTACTGGTGATACAAAGTGACTCTCATGATCAATTTAATTAATTAGCCTATCAAATTGATATCAATGACGTGCCGAATGGCGGATGGAAGAGATGGCTAGGGCAATACGGAATGATTCTAGGCAAGCGCTTCTTTCTTCTTTTTTTCGTTGCGGCGATATCTTTTAACGAAATTTAAATCTCCCACCTACACAGGGCGACATAAGCTCTCACGATTTGTTTTGTAAACACTAGTATGATACAGCATTGCATTGGTAAAAGGGGAACTATCACAGTGTACAAAACAGTTACGTTCTCTTGAATTATAGCTTCTTCTTATCAAATGTTAAAGGACTGTGTTTTTTTCCGACATGTGTGCCAATGACGTGAAAGATTGTCTGAAATGTTTGTAATACACATGTGCATGAGAGTTTATTTGCAGACATTGAAAGCAAGAGACACTCTCAAGTCGTGTAATATGTTCAACAAGCTGGAAGAAATTGCCAAATATAGATTTTTTTCGTTGGAGTTTAAATTCTCGCTTTTCTTCACTCGGATGACGGTTTCGAATTAACGAGGACATTCTGCGGTGATTCGTAGTTCTTGCATCAAAAAAATAGTAAAAGTTTTTTTCCTGATTTTTATGCAGGGTGGGCCTGTCTCTGCTTGTCATTTGTGATCGGTGGCAGAACACTTCTCTGTAGTCACAAAATAATGAGATGCGACTGCAGACGAACGTAAAAAGTATACGGATTTGCTCATAAAATTAAAAGAAAATGGACTTTACCTATTTTCGTGGAAAGAAGACATTTATTATGGTCGCAATGTGTTTTGCTTTTTTTTAAATAGATGCTTTATTATAAATGCGTTGATGTCAAATACAGTTCTTCTCCATCGCTGAATTGTGGGCTGCAGCGGAAGAGGGGGGGAGGGGGGAGGGCGTGTCTGCTGTGGTGGTCGCTGGACACAGCTGCTCTCTGTCCTGGGGGCAGCGTTTGGGGGCTCTGTCACTAAATTTTAGACAAACAAGTTGCACTTGAATCGGCCATCCTTTTGTCTCCTATTGTTTGGTTGACTATACATGCTACTGTGTTCACATCTTAAGGCAGCGGCCAGATGATGGAAAGCCAAGTGCTGATCTGGACCATTCTCCAGATGGGCCGGGTTGTGCCTGTAAATTTCCTTTTGTGCTAAGTGGCGCCATATCAAAGGCATACCGCATATCTTGAGGGCCTGTCGGGTCTGCAGCCATATGCGGGTCATCAGAAAAACAGAAAAAGGGCATGACTTTTGAAATAGCCATCTGGAGTGTCCTCGGTATGGGTGGGGTTATGATACTTAATGCTTTAAGGTGGCGGCCAGATAGTGGAAAGCCGAGTGCGGCGAGCAACTGCAGATGGTGGCAGCAAAGTGTGGACAACGGCCTGCCCACGCCGCGAGGTGGTCGGTGGAGCAGCTGGCCATTTGAAGGAGCATGTGTCGTCCCCCTCCCCCCCTTCTGATGGAGGGAGGGAAGGGTGGAGTGAGGGAGGAAGGGGGCTTCGATTTTCGGCAGATTATGGACGCCTATCAGGGAGAAAACATGTAACAACTACCGCCTCCTCTGCAGTCTTTTAGGATGACGATTTTCCCCAATACATGTGCTGCATTGTGACCCGTTCATTACAGGTGCTGGTTTGTTCACATTTTCGTAGTGTAATTAGAACTGTGACGAATTTTTTTTCCATCAGTTGTGGTAGCGAGTATTGGCTTCGATTACCTGGGCTGCAGGATGGATTTTTAGCAGACATCTGTAGTGAACTCTTACGTCAAACAATGACAGATACTGTAAGCTTACAGGTAATACACTTCTTAAACTCCTCTCTGTCCAACACCAGCATCTCGTCAGCTCAACGTATTTTCTGCCAAAAAGGATGAAGATAGTACCTTACACCTCAGTCTTTTTCCTCCAGCTTTTAGGTGTAGGGTAGAGTTTGAGTGTGTCTGTCACTACTTTCGAGTGGTATTGCGAAATTATTTCCCAGCAGGATAACACCAGTTGTATGGTATTGTTAGTTTTTGAGTTTTATTGCGATTATATGCCGTCCTAGTGTAGCACTCTGCATATGGTTATGTAATTAGGCCCAATATTTGTGATTAATTATGTAATTAGGATCGATATTTGCGTCAGTTTCCCGACCAAAATAAACAAAGTGCACTAACTTAACCTTCCTCTCGAACATCTGGACAGTTTCCATGTGTTAGTGGGTGCACTTGGGCTTTCCATCCACAAGAATCAGGGTTCGAGTCCCAGAAAGGGCACAGCCATTTTTAATTTTCTGTCAGTTCCAAGCGCGTCTTGTGATTTAATTGTGTTACGGGGGCACACTTGGGCTTTCCACCCAGGAGGACCAGGGTTCAAGTCCCAGACAGGGTACTGTCGATTTTTATTTCCCATTGATTCCCTGATGGGGTGTGGGGTGGGATGTCAGCACAGCCCTGGGACAAAGAAGTTCTCGTCAAAATTCGAAATACCCACCAAAATTCGAAATATCCCACCAAAATTCGAAATTCCGACCAATATTCGAAATTCCCGCCAAAATTCGAAATTCCTGCTGGAAGGATAGGTTGGAGGAGTGAGGTGGTGGAGTGAGGAAGGGGAGGGGGAGGAGATGCTGGGGCACACGTGCAGCTGAAAAAACACATCATGTCATCTGGGGGTGGAGGTGGGTGTGGTTGGGAGCGGGGATGAGCGTGGTTGGGGGCGGAGGTGGTCGAGGTGGGGGTGATTAATTCATGACATTCATTAATTTGCATGTCAATTTGATAACAAAATTATGCTGCAAACCCCACTATACTACTACTATCGAAATGTGACCAATGAGCTAGATAACAGCCCAGTTACCTTCTGCAGGTATATATGAGTTTTCCTCGACGAGAGATTAGGCTTTTCAGCACCCTTATATACATTCTTTTTTTACATACAGTGTATCTGATGTCTGTTCTTTCGCACATATCCGAAGGAGAAGACACCACACAGACTGATCATCCAGAATATTATCACCACCGACCTGATATCGATATAAACCCACCCAGGCGATTGCAGCTTCACCTAGCGAGGAATGACTGCTAGTCAGACACACACGTGGTACATTTAGTATTCGTGAGTGTGCTCTCCGGTTGTAGAATGGGAAAGGCATATGATATACCTGAGTTTGTGGTGAAACCATGTCCAGTCGTTGTGGAGTTGAGTGGCCACCCCGCATTACTGATGTTGGACGTTGTGGGCTGGCAGACTGGTAAAACAGTACAGGTGTCGAACTGTGGTGGAACTGACATCAGACTTTAATGTTGGGCAGAGTATCACAGTATCTGAACACATAGTGCACTGAACGCTCCTAACGATGGGCCACCGCAGCCAATAACCCATGCACATACCAATATTAACACCACGACATCTGCAATTACAACTGAAATGGTCATGTGATTTTTGGCACTGGACGTTGATGCAGTGACAGAGAGGTGCATGGTGTGATGAACATTGATACCTTCTTCATCAGGAGGATGGGAGGGCGCGAATCAGTCGTCTTCCAAGAGAACAGCTCCTTGATACCTGTACTGCAGGATGTAACAAGCTGTTGGCGGCTCCACTATGCACAGTGGAGCTCGTGCAAGGCACTGTGGCGGCCAAGGCGTATCGTACACTGGTTTGAAGACCACGTGCAGCCCTTGTTGATGCGTTTCCCAATGGCAGTGGCATTTTTCCACAGGATAATCCGCCATGTCAAACAGCCAGGAGTGGTGGTTCTAGGAACACATTGGCGGATTACAATTGATGTGCTGGCCCCCCAACTTGCCAGATCTGGACCCAGTCGAGCACATGTGGGATGTGATAAAAAGTGGCGTCAGAACTCCTCGTCGCCCTCCCCGGAATTTACGCGAGCGGGTTGACTTGTGTGTGCAGATGTGATGCCAACTCCCTCCAGGGATGCCTCATTGCTTCCATGCTACGACCTGTCACCCCTGTTATCCATGCCAATGGTGGACGTACCGGCTATTAGGTAGTTGGTAATAATATTCTGGCTGATCACTGTACATAAATACATAACCCTTGACGACCATTAAGAATATATCCGTGTGGATGCACCCTCATGCGCTCGCTCTCTCTGTACCCCTCGCTCTCTCGCTCCCGAACTCTTGTGGAAATCAGTGTGAGGCTGCCAGCAATGAGTCTAACGAACAGGGGGCGGTACGTAAGTAATGTGCGACGAGTTGGGCATTTGGGTTGTCTGGAAAGCGTGCTCGGATACGGAAGCGGTTAAGGTGACCGCTCGCGTAAAAGAGGAAATCCGGGTTCAAATCCCGGTCCTGCACAAATTTTCACTTGTCGCCATTTAATTCATACCAATGCTAAATTGTGACCAATGTCAGAACTTCTATTTAATTTCATCATAGATACATCCTATCAGAAGCCAGCTAATATGATTCACCACACTGTCAGTGCAGGCATTGCCAGCCTCATCTTAATGCTAGAGGCTATAAAACTAGACCACAGCGCAATATTAATTGCTATTGTGGGTTTTCCAGCAAGGGATTAGGATCGTCTGCACCGTCTGGTACAATATACAGCTACACTAAGCAAAAGCAGAGGCAGATTCTCCTAAAGATGACGAGAGCCGTCAGCATTACACCAGGAAAACCTAGTCTCGTTATTCTGGGACTGTGCTGTATGACCAAATGCATCCGGACACGCCTATGAAATGCGGAATTGACTACCACATGTTACGAGAGACGGACCCGCCAGTATAAAAGGAGGACTAACAGCAGGTCAGGAAAGCTCAGCGACTTCAAACGGGGAGTAGTCATGGATGTCATCTGACTAACAGATCTGTCAGGGAGGTTTCAACCCCCCCTAAAGCTGCCCATGTCCACTGTTGGTGATGCGACTTGAATTGAAAACGCTAAAGAACAACGAAAGCTACACAAGGACAAGCAGACTTGGGCAGAAATTACCGAGCACTGCGGACGCTGATTGCAAAAATTTACATGACATCAGCGGCAGAAATCGATGGTGAGTTCCGAATTACTGGCTGTATTTTGGAAGTTAAGCAGAACGGAGTACAATGGTCGAGTAGCTCCTGATGAGCCACAAATTTCTGTAGTCAATGCTTGCTACTGGGTAGTGGATGACTGGAAACGATTTACACTACTGGCCATTAAAATTGCTACACCAAGAAGAATTGTAGATGATAAACGGATATTCATTGGACAAATACATTATACTAGAACTGACATGTGATTACATTTTCACGCAATTTGGGTGCGTAGATCCTGAGAAATCAGCACCCAGAACAACCACCTCCGGCCGTAATAACGGCCTTGGTACGCCTGGGCATTGAGTCAAACAGAGCTTGGATGGCGTGTACAGGTACAGCTGCCCATGCAGCTTCAACACCATACCACAGTTCATCAAGAGTAGTGACTGGCGTATTGTGACGAGCCAGTTGCTCGGCCACCATTGACCAGACGTTTTCAATTGGTCAGAGATCTGGAGAATGTGCTGGCCAGGGCAGAAGCCGAACATTTTCTGCATCCAGAAAGGCCCGTGCAGGACCTGCAACATGCGGTCGTGCGTTATCCTGCTGAAATGTAGGATTTCGCAGGGATCGAATGAAGGGTACAGCCACGGGTCGTAACACATCTGAAATGTAACGTCCACTGTAAAAAGTGCTGTCAAAGCGAACAAGAGGCGACCGAGACGTGTAACCAATGGCACCCCATACCATCACGCCGGGTGATACGCCATTACGGCGATGACGAATAAACCCTTCCAATGTGCGTTCACCGCGATGTCGCCAAACACGGATGCGACCATCATGATGCTGTAAACAGAACCTGGATTCATCCGAAACAATGACGTTTTGCCATTCGTGCACCCAGGTTCGTCGTTGAGTACACCATCGCAGGTGCTCCTGTCTGTGATGCAGCGTTAAGGGTAACCGCAGCCATGGTGTCCTAGCTGATAGTCCATGCTGCTGCAAACGTCGCTGAAGTGTTCGGGGAGATGGTTGTTGTCTTGCAAACGTCCCCATCTGTTGACTCAGGGATCGAGACGTGGCTGCACGATCCGTTACAGTCATGCGGATAAGATGCCTGTCATCTCGACTGCTAGTGATACGAGGCCGATGGGATCCAGCACGGCGTTCCGTATTACTCTCCTGAACCCACCGATTCCATATTCTGCTAACAGTCATTGGATCTCGACCAACGCGAACAGCAATGTCGCGATACGATAAACCGCAATCGCGATAGGCTACAATCCGACCTATATCAAAGTCGGAAACTTGATGGTACGCATTTCTCCTCCTTACACGAGGCATCACAACAACGTTTCAGCAGGCAACGCCGGTCAACAGCTGTTTGTGTGAGACTGTAAACTAAGCTCAGTATGTTTCCCTTCGCTTTCTGGCTGACCACTAAATTAGTTGCCAGGCTCGCGTGAATAAAACGGCATTAATTAATTATTTTTACCCGCCGCCCGACAACTGCAGTGCCTCTTTCTTCGGACATGCATGCACTACTATATCGCGCAAACAAAGATGTTTTATGTTTGTGTACGGGCACCCCGAGACACACGGGAAAGCGACAGACGAGACACACTGCAGGCACTTCCCAGAAAGAAGGTGTGGCTGCAGGTCCGTAGCTTGTTGTTCTCCCTGCACGTCAGTGATTATGTGTGATGGGGGAGCCTGGCAATAAACAGATATACAACAAACAAGGAGGTTTGCAGATTTTTAGAGATATCAACCGACTGAAGATTACACAGACTGGTTTACTTTTATAACGGTGATTTTATGTGGTTAAATTCCGTGTTTTTTTTTAGCACAGGAAAAAGGTAATCATGCAACAAAAATTACTGAAGTATAATTAGGTTTACGACCTGAAGAATCTAAGCTGACAAATCAAATGAAAGGAAACACCCAGGGCAAGAGAGAAGACAGTGGTGCTTCTCCACTCTTGCCGTCAGGCGTGATACGAGGTGGTTCAGTGTCTGCTGGGACGTCGTTCAACGAGATGTAAGCAAGGACTGTCAGCCAGAACCATTGCTGATGAATTAGACCACAGTCTGGGCACCGCCTTGACGCATTTGCATCAGTCGCTGTTCAGGTATCTAGTCATATCGGACAACCAATGCTCGATGTCATACGAGGGCTGTTCGGAAAGTCGCGAAATGAAAACCACAGTGAACATCAAAACTGTTTATTCGCAACAGTTAGCCACACGTTCCAGCTGCCACTCTAAATAATGTAGTGGTGTTGTACAAACTTTCCAGTGCCCTCGTCACAGAAAGCAGCCGCCTGCACTTTCCGCAAATTCTCTACACTAGTCTGCCTTTCGTTGCTTGTGACAAGATGTAGTCTTCGTAGCCAGTGGTTCAAGAACGGAGGTATCCAATTAAGGTCTATATTGCGGTTGATCAAACACTTCGCATTGAGAACACTGTAGGATCGGCTGAAAATTATATTGAAGAAAGAAACGCGTGGCATTTATGTTATGTGGACTGCATAGCATCAGGTAAAATCTCTCCCCAGATCCACATACTTGGTGGGAGGCACTGTTGTTTTAAAAATTTCTACGTGATCACTTTGCGCTCTGAACTGAAAGACCGACGTGAAGAGATCAATAAGCACACTAAAGACACTGCCCAATAATCTCCGCAAATTTCCATCGGATCTTCACAGAGCTTTCCATTTCGCGCCTAATCGGACCTTACTTTCCAAATACGCTTCGTATATTGCTGCCCAGCATCTGACAATGGAATGCACTACACCTTGAGACCATTTTAAATATAAGAGGCGATCAAAAAGTTCTCGTTCGAAGGCCATGCAGCCCAGAATCGGTAAGCCAGTAACGCACCAGTGCCTGTCGGAGGTCCTGAAGTGTCGTAGGGGTTTGAAGACGTGCAGCGATACGTCGACCGAGAGCATCGCAGACGTACTCGATGGGGTTTAGGTCTGGAGAACGGGCAGGCCACTCCATTCGCCTGATATCTTCTGTTTCAAGGTACTTCTCCACGATGGCAGCTCGGTGGGGCCGTGCGTTATCATCCATCAGGAAGAAGGTGGGACCCACTGCACCCCTGAAAAACGCGGACACACTGGTGCAAAATGACGTCCCGATACACCTGACCTGTTACAGTTCCTCTGTCAAAGACATGCAGGTGTGTACATGCACCAATCATAATCCCAACTCACACCATCAAATCACGACCTCTATACAGCTCCCTTTCAAGGACATTAAGGGCTTGGTATCTGGATCTTGGTTCACGCCAAATGAAAACCCGGCGGGAATCACTGTTCATACTATACGTGGACTCGTCTGTGAACATAATCTGAAACCATTGTTCCAATGAAATGTACTGTGTCTTGACACCAGGCTTTACGGGCTCTCCCGTGACCAGGGGTCAGTGGAATGCACCTTGCAGGTCTCCGTGGACCGTGTCTGTTTCAGTCAAATGGCTCTGAGCACTATGGGACTCAACATCTTAGGTCATAAGTCCCCTAGAACGTAGAACTACTTAAACCTAACTAACCTAAGGACATCACACACACCCATGCCCGAGGCAGGATTCGAACCTGCGACCGTAGCAGTCCCGCGG